>NC_050189.1:12008819-12116319 GCF_008315115.2 Sander lucioperca
CTTTCAATGCACGTACTTCCCTTCTGTCCTCTGGTTTGCCTGTTTGTAAAGCAAAAAGTATAAATGATCGCCTAATTCTGTGCTACTTCTAGGCTTCTGGCCAACTCAATTCAGTTATTTTTGAGCTGAGAGAGACGCTGACCAAGCGTCAGTGTTTTTACGAGTTGGGAGTGAGAACGGGTTGCTATGAAAGACCCGCACATGCACTTGAACTCATCCAGGAGACGTAAACTGTCTGTCTGTCTGTCTGTCTGTCTGTCAGCAGGCCGAGTTGGTCGACCCCAGAGGAGCCCGACCGGTGGAGCAAGGCACCCGATCCGAAACTTGCGCCACGCAGAGGGAGTGGCCTTTCTGCTCAGACGATGAATGGGTACAGTTTCGATTCATCCTATCAGTTTATGATCTCTATCCAACTAAAATGATTTCTTTCAGCAACCAAAAACACAAATGATTTTGAGTTTTTCTTCTAAGCTGTAACTTATAGGGATAATTTGGATGTTCTTGAAGTAGGGTTGTATGAGGTACTTATCCAAAGACAGCCCTTTACGACGGGGAACCGAAGCGGTTACCTCCGCTCTCTTCAAAGACCACCAGACTCCTTTGACAAAAACAGTCATTTTACCTGGCAGAACACAGTCGTTGCTGCTCTGCCGCTGCCTCCATCTGTTGTGTAGTTAGAGTTATTGTGTGATTTTTTTTGTGTTTTAAAGGGTTAGTTCAGATTCCCCATAGTCACACAATAACACAAACCAACTAACCGACGGAGGCAGCGGTTGAGCAGCAACTCCCGTGTTCTGCCAGGTAAAAAAAGACTTTTTGTCAAAGGAGTCTGGTGGCTTTGAAGAGAGCAGAGCTTCAGTTCCCCGTCGTAAAGGGCTGTCTGACAGCCAGGTAAAGCGCTTAAAATAGTCTAAATATAGCGTCCACTTAACCGAATATAGATTTTTTTTTAAGGAGAAGGAGAAGTATCTCACACAACCACACTTCGAACCATCTGAACTATCCCTTTAAAATGCAGGTGTTTGATTTTTTCCTTTTTTTATCCAGGATGAGGTTGCTTTTAAGTGTGTAAGTTAAAGTGAGCGAGAGCCTGTGAAGTTAACCGCCCTCCTCTATCCCTCCCGTCCTCCATCAGGGCTCTAAATGCCCGTCGGGCTGCAGGATCCTGGGAATGATAAATAAATACGACCACAGCGCGCTGAAGAAGATCGAGAAGATCCGCAGCCTCCTGGATCTGAACAAAGCCAAGCACCGCTCCGCCGATCAGGTGTCCAAACAGACCTACGACTACCTAAAGGACAAACTCACCCTCGACTCTGGTTAGTGAGAGAGTGTGTGTGTGTGTGTGTCTCTGTGTGTGCGTGTGTCTCTGTGTGTGTGTGTGTGTGTGTGTGTGTGTGTGTGTGTGTGTGTGTGAGTGTGTGTGTGTCTGTGTGTGTCTTTGTGTGTGAGTCTGAGAGTGTGTGTGTGTGTGTGTGTGTGTGTGTGTGTGTGTGTGTGTGTGTGTGTGTGTGTGAGTGAGTGAGTAACCCAAAGATAATAATCAACAACTCTGCAGTTCCCCCCCCCCCCCCCCCTTAGCTGTACAGAGTTCTTTTAGCTCTTTGTTTTGGTTTAAAGGCTAACTTTAAAGTCCTCCTTTCTTCCCCAAGATAATGATAACAGCTACTTCAACCTGGCCCAGTCGCTGCGTCAGAGAATCTCGGAGATGAAGATCAAGATCGACCGACAGCTGAGGATCCTGGCTGCCCTGAAGGATCGAGTCAAAGACCAGGTGGTGGAGATGCAGAGGCTGGAGGTACGGAGGCACAACAGGGACAAAAATATATGCTTATACGTTAGGGCTGCTCAATTACAAAAAAACAAGAACAAAAGCACAATTATTTTTGGTCTGTTGAAATCATGATTATATAACACGGTTACTCATTGACTTTTGGAAAGATGTTGCATTTATTGAAGTTAAAAAAACAGTTTAAAAAATTAACAGTGAAAACACCTTGAACTGTGACATTTCCTTTCATACTTTTTCCCGTTTGAAATTTTTTTATTTCATTCAGAACACAAGACAAAATAAGAGTTTACTTGCAAAATATCATGTGCCAAATAATTGTTTTTCGACAATTTTTTTTGTGATCATTTGGAGCCGAAATTGAAATCAGATTTCATTAATTGGGGGGGGGGGTAGCAGCTAACTCTCCAGCTGAACGCCTGAGATTACTGAATGTCACAGAAACTAAGAATTACACTTTTCAGGCTAGCTGACAAACTGCTTAACACATACTGTACAAATGTTGAAATACGTTGATTTGGCTTTGCAGGCCGCTTATTTGACCTAAAAACATCCTTGTCCTAGAACTACCTTTTGTGTTTCTGTTAACACTTTAAAATAACCATCATTGATAAATGGTAAAAAAATGATAATAAAAAGTGTTAATGGTTTGTTCACTGTTCACAATGAAAAGATAATAAGCTATAATTTACGTTATTCTATCAGTTAATCGTTGCACACATCGTAACCTTTTTATAGAATAGATTATATTATTTAGTTATTTAGTATTTGTTAATGATGACCAAGTGATATGTAAACCTTTTGTAATTCATAAATATATATTATTTGTATGGCTATTATAAAGTTGCAATTTAGCAGCATGTTAAAAAGCTTAGCATAGAGCCGGGGGGATGAGAGCGGGCGGGCAGGCGGTGTCAGATCTGTGCAGAGCACCAGAACAAAAACACAGACAGTATGATAATCACAACTAAAACACAAGATTCACTCTCAGTGGTTTCTGTGACATGAGGAATACTTCCAAAGTACAAAAAAAAATACACAGAGCTAAAGGATCGTAGCCCCACTGCTCCCAACGGTATCGTTCTTCACTGTTGTCTTTATAGTTGTGCTGTGGACTCAGCCATCCACTCGAGTTAGATTTTAAAACCTATACATTTATAGTTATCGTTATAGTTATCATTGTTGGTGTGGACGGCCCTTTAGACTTCAGACGGTCCTTTAGACTTCATGTACCCAAGGGGAAATTCTTTCTGTGCTATTGTGGTTGCGATGCGTGTGATTTTGGCAGCAATGTTGGTTACACCTATGAGTTGTACCCGGTTTTGTGACAGAAAGCATGTTAAAGAAACAGGTGGAACAGTACTGTAAAGAAGGATGGTCTGGACAATACTCTGGTACAACAGTAGGAGGTTTATTCACTTCCAGAGTTTCGACAGAGTTGGTGGACACCAAGATTTGCTAAACGGGAAGCTTATTTCCTTGTCTCCTCCGTCAGGTGGATATCGACATTAAGCTCCGTTCCTGCAAAGGATCCTGCCAAAGCTACACCGAGTACCAGGTGGACCGGGAGAGCTACGTGGCGCTGGAGAAACAGGTACGGACCTTAACTTTTGATTGATTTAACTTGAATGTAAAAGAAGACAGAAAAGGTCATAAAGAAAATATTACACAAAATAAACAAACACACTTGATAAAATATGCAATATGTATTATTTTTGCCTTAGTACACACTTATTTAATCCCAGCCCTTCTCTGTTCGTCCTTCGTCATTGTTAATTGGTTTACAAGCTTCCTCAGTGACAGTTAACTCACCCTTTGAGTAATAATAAAGTAATAATGCCTTTTTGAAATAGAAATGTAAAAGAAATAATACATTTCTCTTTGGGGCAGAATTTTATGGACAAACCGGCCAAAAACAAACCTTTAAAAAGTCAGTAATATGTACTTGTGGTCTGTTTTATCGACCTTATTTTCACATATTGTGGTTTTAGAGCGACAGCTACCCTGGAAATCTAGAGTTCTCGCGAGAGCACAATTGTAATTTGCTCAGCGAGTCACTCAGCATTCAGCAATGATGCTCATTAACTATGCCCTTGTAGCCGAGCTGCACCAATCACATCGGTTTATCTGATATAGGCGGGCCAGAGGCGAGCTAAACAGATGACGACAGCGCTGCGACGTCAACGTCATTAGTAAACATTGCAAGATGGCTACGGATGAACACCAGTTGTTTGAAACGGCTTTGGCTGCTACAATGAACGAGTTAGACTTGGCTTTTTATCTAAAAGAGGAACAGAAGACGGCGCTCCAATCGTTCCTTTGCAAGAAGGACGTTTTTGCTGTTTTGCTGACCGGATACGGCAAGAGTTTAATCTACCAGTTAGCTCCTCTGGTAGCTGAGAGTTTAATCTCCCAGTTAGCTCCTCTGGTAGCTAACAGTCTAATCTACCAGTTAGCTCCTCTGGTAGCTAAGAGTTTAATCTACCAGTTAGCTCTGCTGGTAGCTAAGAGTTTAATCTACCAGTTAGCTCCTCTGGTAGCTAAGCGTATGCGGCTCTGGATACGTCACCCCGTGTGTTGTTGTGATTGGTCATAGTGTTATCCAATTGCGTGCAGTGAGATTTTCAAATGCATGCTTGGTGCCGCCCCTCGAGTTGGGCCATTTTCATTACTCATTGCCAGACCCTTAATCTTTCTGATTTGGGTCTGGATTTCCAGGCTAGTTGATGGGTTAAAAAGCTTTGCATTTATCACACCCGAAATCCCCTCCCAGTTTTAATACAACTGGTCCCAAAAATCAAGTTGTGCATCATTCGGTTTGGTAATCAGCCGCTTTCTGTTTTCTGTCTTGTTTTCCCAGGTCAGCCAGCTGGACTCCCAGTCGGCTCAGAACATCGAGTCGGTGGGGACGCTGTACGTGATGAAGAGCAGGCCTCTGCAGGGCGTCATCGTGGACAGCATCTACAAGTCCAAGGATGTCAGCAGCAACACGGCAGGACAGCAGAAAGAAGACATGTTCCCCGAGGTGAGGGATGCTTTCGGTTGAAAATAATCCTGCGTGCTTTTACCTCATAATTCGAACATAAAGCACCGTCGTTTCTAGAACCACAAACACTCTGAGGTCTAAGGGCATTTTCTCGATTCTTACACATCTTCTTAAATTCTCCTTTTAAAGGTCCTATGACATGCTGCTTTTTGAATGCTTTTACATAGGCCTCAATGGTCCCCTAATACTGTATCTGAAGTCTCTTTTATATAGACCTTAGTGGTCCCCTAATACTGTATCTGAAGTCTCTTTTATATAGACCTTAGTGGTCCCCTAATACTGTATCTGAAGTCTCTTTTGTATAGACCTTAGTGGTCCCCTAATACTGTATCTGAAGACTCTTTTGTATAGACCTTAGTGGTCCCCTAATACTGTATCTGAAGTCTCTTTATATAGACCTTAGTGGTCCCCTAATACTGTATCTGAAGTCTCTTTCCTGAAATTCAGCCTTGGTGCAGAATTACAGCCACTAGAGCCAGTCCCACAATGAGCTTTCCTTAGGACGTGCCATTTCTGTGTCTGTAGCGTAGTGTGTGTACTATGTGTGTGTGATTTTGCCCAAAAACAGCCATTCTTTTAAGATGACTGTTTTCTACAGTACTAGTAAATATTCCTAACACCTACTCCCACTAAAGTTCTTTGTTGTTGTTGTTGTTCTCTCTCAGGTGAGGGCGGTCCAGTTGGTCCTTGAACAGGAAGGCTCCAGCTCCTCATCCCCGGCAACCATCTCCAAGGTCCCAGGTACTTCCCTCTCTCCGTCTACATCCTCATCATCATCTTCTTCCTCCTCCTCCGCCTCCTCCGGCACGTCCACTAAATCCATCACTGAACTCGGAGGACGCGGCGACGCCGGCAGTTTTGGTGGCGGTTTTGGTGGCGGTTTTGGTGGCGGCGTTGGTGGCGGCGGCGGCGTTGGCAGCGGCGGTTTCTTTGGCATGGAGGTCAGCCAGCCCAGCACGGGCCACGTCACCACCAAAACCGTCTCATGCACCCGCAGCACCCGCAGGACCGTCGTCCACACCAAAACCGGCCCGGTGGAGAAGGTGGAGGAGGTGATTGAGGGAGGCCCCGAGTGCTCGGACATGACGGACTCCACCAGGGGAGGGTTGGGCGCCCTCTTCCCCAGCCTCAGCCACACATCCTCCTCTTCCTCGTCCTCATCTTCCTCTTCTGTGACCAAGACCGTCCAGACCGGCGGTACCAAGGGAAGCCTCTTGGATACCAAAACCGAGTTCGGGAATCCATTCGGTGCGGACACCGGGCTCGACATGTTTGTTGAAGGCCTGTAATAATTATTACATTTACATAATTGTTTAATCGGCATTTTCTTTGTTAAACCGCAATTAATTGCTAACATTAGTCCTAAGGGGTTATGACTGTTGATGGTAATTGTCAATTTTATGATAGATACACAAATCTAATGTTTTATGATAATAAACAGGCGTGGTTTACTTCATAGGCCGTGTACTTGTGTCATTACATTATCTGGGTCACATAACAGCGATATAGCCAAATTAAGCCAGCTTTAATTTGTTTGAAAAAGTAATACATAAATATGTTGGTAACACTTTACTTGAAGGTATCTACATAAGAGTGACATGACATCAGTAACTCTAACCATAACTTGTCATGACAAAAAAACGAATGACACTAAAAGAAGCGTTATATCATAAATGTTTATAACTTGTTTATAATGTTTATGACACGTTCACGACAGTGTCATGTCACTCTTATGTAGATACCTTCAAGTAAAGTGTAACCAATATTTTTTTAATTTTTATACTCAAAGAGACAATTATATTGTTAATCGCAATTATTTCTGAGACAGTTAATTGTACAGTTACGTTTTGGAATTGTTACAGCTCTACTTGATACCAAAACTGAGTTTGGAAATCTGTTTTGGCGCAGATACAGGGTTCGACATGGGCTTGTTTGACACGGGCGCAACAGAGGATGACCTTCCTGATATCCACGCCCGGAGTGTGAAGAGCGTTGTTACTGAGCGCCAAGCCGATTATATAGGAAAAGGTACCAAGACATCAGACCTGGAGTAAAGCTGAATGGCCCAGAGCGGCACATTCCAGCTAGCCAAGCATGCTTTAGCATCAGCTAGCTAGCCTTATGTACCAAAAATACGAAGTGAACACAGTAATTATTTTTTTGTTTATTGCTTTTTTTGAGTTTAAGGATTTTCACATTCAGTGTGATGTAATTAACTGTTGTTGAGGTATTTCGGGCCATTGTGTGATCCCAGAAAAAGACTGATGATCTTTTAGGGCTGTTTTTGTTTCGTAAAAAGACAACAATTCAAAAATAAGAGAGGAAATTTTTAGTCCTGCTGATATTTCAAATGCAGATTGACGAAAACGGGTTGAGTTTATTGGGACAAGCTTTAGCCATTGTTGCAGTGAAAGTGACTGTTAGCACCAACATTTAAGCTATCAGAGACCGAGTTGTTTCTGCTTGTTACAAGGGCCGTAGCCACAATTTTAGAGGTCCCAAGGTTGCGTTTAGGGACTGCAGATAGAAAAGTAGCCAGTAGTCTTTTATCTTGTTTGTTTTTGCAGGGTTTTACCTACCCTTGTAAGCCTAAGGTGCAGCGCCCAAGCCATTTTGGGCACCACCTAGGCCGAATGAATGTAAAATCAACGTGAGCGTCAAAACTATCTAGCTTTTCCAACGTTTAGACACAGATATGCATAGTTTTGTTATTGAAAAACGTAACATTTTCTTCAGGGAGAACCTAAATGTGCACTAAGTCTTCTTTGTCCTTAAAGCAACACCAAAGAACTTTTCTCGCTTCGGTCCCCTTACAGGTTGGAAGCGGAATTGTCCATTACATTACACTGTCCAGTTCATTCAAACTACAGATCCGCTACCCGATCTGGCAAACTTGCATAATGTAATGTAATGGACAATTCTGCTTCCAACCTGTAGAGGGACCGAAGTGGGAAAAGTTCTTTAGTGTTGCTTTAAACCATGTTCTTTTACAAATACATTTACTAATGTTGACATTTGAACAAGTCCCAAATCAGTCCCAACAGAAGCCCACTCACCTAAAACACTTAGTATGTAGAGACAAAATTGATGAAACTCAATCTGCATTTGGAGCATCCTGCTGGAAAGTGGCCGTTTTTCTCACTGCAGTCAATTTCAACTAGCTGAGCCAATGGTGGTCCAAGCTAACTCACGGTCTGCGGTGTGCCCCTCTCTGTCCGCAGATTGTGTCGAAGCCCACCAGAACCATCTTAAAGGGGAAACGAACGGACTGTTTAAGATCAAACCCGGCGGCGCTGACTCGGCACAGGTAGTGGAGGTTTATTGCCAGCAGCAGGGGCTAATGGGCGGGTGGTTGTTAGTGCAGCAGAGAGAGAGCGGCGCGCTCGGCTTCAACCGCACCTGGGCCGAATACCGCGACGGGTTCGGATCGGTCGACGCGAACGGCAACGGGGAGTTCTGGCTAGGCAACCAGAACCTCCACCTGCTGACCAATCAGGGGGAGAGCATGCTGAAGGTGGAGCTGGAGGATTGGGATGGGGGTGTAGCCAGCGCCGAGTACACAGTCAGTGTCGGCGCGGAGACGGAGGGGTACCCGCTGCACGTGTCCGGGTACACCGGGGACGCCGGGGACGCTCTGGCGATGCCCGTTTCTGACACACCGTCTCACAACGGGATGAAATTCAGCACCTTTGACAAAGACAACGACGTTTGGGAGGAGAGTTGCGCGGAGAGGTACGGCGGCGGCTGGTGGTACAACAAATGCCAGACGGCTAACTTGAACGGGGTTTATTATAAAGGCGCGTACGACCCGGAGAAAAACAAGCCGTACGAGACTGAAAACGGAGTCGTGTGGGTGACGTATAAACCGGCCAATTACAGCCTGAAAACTGTTAGGATGTTCATCCGACCGGCTGCTTTTTAATTGGACAAAATATGCAGAAAACATTCAGGTTGGGGGATTAAAATAAAACCATAGTATCTCGATATTTGCCGTGGCAATACTGTATCAATACGCGTACGCCGAGTAGATAGAGCTTTTATTACATAAGTAGAACATGAGAATTACATTTTTTTTATTTTACAGCAATAAAATTGAAGGAGATGAACAAATGTATATTTTTAGATAAAACAGATGTTTGGGGACATCATTTGATTTGTAAAAAAATAGGTAATAAATCGCAGAATATCACAATATGTTTGAAATCGCAATCGTATCGTATCGTGACACAAGTATCTTTATAATACCGTATCGTCTCGTGATTCCCACCCTTGCAAAAATATACACATTCATACACTTGTATGAGTTTCAACCCAAAGAAACAACAAGGCACAAAGCAACCTGATATAAGACCTAGAGATACAAGCGCACTCTGAGGCTACAGGTAAATATTTGAGGCCAAAAATCAAAGTTGCTTTCAGACCTTTAGACTGTTCCGATCTGTTTTGTGAATCATTCTGAGATTTCCAAATCATTTCAAACAGTGTTGCCGTGTGTGTGTTTGAGTTGATTCTTTGTGTCATCACTTTGTGTCAAATGTCATTGACTTGTTTAACTAACCTGTACACAGCGATGCCTGAACTCTGCTCAATCAATAAAGACTCAATGTTCACTTCACCTGCTGTGGTTTCTGCCGTTTTTAAAAAAAAAAGTCTAAATCACAATTCATTTCAGGGTGCCTGGGTAGCTCACCTGGTAGAGAGCCTGCGCCCATATATAGAAGTTCACTCCTCGACGCAGCGGCCGCGTGTTCGACTCAGACCTGCGGCTCTTTGCTGCATGTCATTCCCCCCCCTCTCTCTCTCTCTCTCTCTCTCTCCCCTTTCATGTCTTCAGCTGTCCTGTCAAATAAAGGCCTAAAGTGCCCAAAAAATTATCTTTAAAAACATATTCAAACATGTTAAGACATGAAGGAACCAAGCAGCGTACACAATAAATAACATTCACAGTGTCTAAGCTCAAATGGACCCTCTAAATAATAAATACAACTTATGATAATTACAACAAATCATTAAAACATTTAAAATCTCTCCAGAATACCAATGAAAGAAATATTTTATTACAAGACAAAAAAAATCAAAAAGTCAGTTGCGAATTAGGACATTTTCCTACAAATCTAATGTACAGGTCTGTACACTTTACATTAGATCATATCTAATGTAAAGCGTATATGAACATAAATACATCCCCCCCCTTTTGAAGGTTATCATGTTTTTTTTTTTTAAGATTATTTTTTAGGCCTTTACATTAAAGGTGTTAGAGAGGGGGAATGACATGCAGAAAATGGCCGCAGGTAGGAGTCGAACCCGCTGCGTCGAGAAGTAAACCTCTATATATGGGCGCCCGCTCTACCAACTGAGCTATCCGGGCGCCCATAGGTTTTTTTTTTGTTTTTTTTTGTTTTTTTCATGTTTTAATGTTTGAAAACATTAAAAAAAAGATAACGTGGGTTTTTTTTGTGGCACCGATGAACAAAAACGAGCACTTTAATATCAAAGTGAGTTTTTATTTTTCACTGCGAACCACTTTGTGACATCTGGTGTCATATAAATAAACTTTTAATTTGATATATTCAGCTTTTAAAATCATCGCATTTGACCGTGAAACAAAAAAAAAAACCCACACATCAAACACATCTGCCAAGCTGAAAAGTTTGACCCTTCACATACTTCTTCTGGGTCCTTCATCGCTGGACGTTTGCGTCATGTTATTACTGAACGTCCACCTTAACCAATGTTAACAAATATTTTATTTTCTAGCAGTAACTAGGACGTTACTTACAAGGGGATTTGTAGTCATTTCAGGCAGTTAAATGTGTTTGACAGTGACTGTTCTTGCCTATCATGTATCATCATATGTATCATCATATTTATACAACAGTATTTTGGAAAAAGCTACTTTTTTATGATCAGCGGCCACCAGGTCACTTAACCTTTAAACAAATACATGTTGCGAATTGTATGTTTGGTATGTTATTAAAAAAAAAAATTGTTAATCACAAAAGTAACAAATACATGTAACACAACTTTAACGTGTCTGAATTCACCGAATGTGTAACATGGAATAATAGACTCATATAAATACTGCAAGCATTACATTACGTTACCAGTAAATGTCACATTTGAACATATTTGTCCATAGATTTGGCGTAATGCATGTGTGTGTGTGTGTGTGTGTGTGTGTGTGTGTGTTTGTGTGTGTTTGAGGACGTGCGTATCTGTGTTGATGAAGCAAGAAATTACATTTATTGCACTGCAGCTATATGTTTGGTTTGTTGTCTGGTTCAATGTTTGAGTTTCGTAATAAATGTGAGACACATTTCGGAGAACTCTGAGCCCACTCGGGGGGGGGCGGGGGGCAAAAGGGAGTTTATTGACCCCTCTTTGTACAGTACATGCATCCTGTTTAAGCTCCCATCATGCACCGAGCAAAACGCAGACTACTTTTAGCAGCATTTCAGTTCATATTTTTGCTTTAATGCGCACTATTTAACAAATGGTGTGTCACAGGTTGAAACGTGTTGCTCCCCACCCAAACAAAGAACCCTAAAAAGCACTTTTCAATGACCTCATTCCTTCCCCCCCCTTTAAATATTTGGCGTTATTGACAGTATTGGGTTTCGGGCCCCACTGTGGTAGCCCGCGGAGACTATTACAGTTTTTCTCAATTGTTAAAACACAATTTCTGAAACCTTGCTCCATTTTCTGAAAAAATTAAACACAAAACCTTATCACCAAGCACTATTTACAAAACCTCTGACACTGCTCTCAAATCATAAACAAAGTGATCAAAATGATATATACACTATCAAGCAGTCAGTAAACTATACACCAAAAAATAGAAAACACATTGTTCAAAACATAGTATCAGAGAGAAGCACATTTTGAATCTCAAAACAAATTTCATATTTTTCCTTCATTGTCTTTAGATGAACGAAAACATGTTCTATCATTGTAGCGCAAAATTGATCAGAAATTACTCCTCTGCTTTGCTCTTTGCAATTTTTTTTGTTCTTCCTCCTCCTCTTTGTACCCCTATTTTTTACAGTACTGTACCCTCACAAACTTGTCCTTTGTCTCTGTGATAATGTAATTCTTGCTCTTTGTTGATTTGAACCTGCAACCAGTCAAAATCTATTGATCAGTCAGTACTGTTAACAAATGGAAAGCACAATGTTCAGGGCCTTACAGTTTGTTCATTGTACAATATACAGCCTACAATGCACTGTACTACAGTATACAATACTAAAAGGGACAAAAATCAAAGGAGTAAACATGTGACCAATGTGCTTCTTCTTGTCTTTGGGCTGGGTCAGGCCAGAGCACTTCGTCGACATCACAAGTAATATTGTCCCATACGCACTCGTCCTCGTCCTCGTCCTCTCACATCGTTTCTTCTATCCATTCTCAGACTTTCTCCTTCCCACCTTCAACAGCCTGTTTGCTCTCTGAACTGGCTTGTATTGGTTGTGTCACATCATTTGAAACAAGTGAAATCAATTTTGAGTGGTTGTGTTCAATCAATGACATGTGCTTTGTATGTATTTGATTGTTGCCACTTGTGTTTACCAGTATGGCTGACATGTGCATTGTACTTGCTGTTGTAAGTAAAGTGTGGGGGATGTCACGGGGTGAAGATTTTTTTTTTTTAACTCGTTGCTCCCCACATAAACAAAGAACCCTAAAAAAATACCTTCCAATTACCTCATCCCTTCTCCAATTTACAATTCCATAAAAATACGCACTGTATCCATGTCACATTCTTATTAGGGGGCTGAGCCCCCCTAAAGGTCTGATCCTAGAATCGCCCCTGGTAGGCAGTTTGTCTGTTTTTCTCATGGAAAAATTAAAATTACAGGGACTCTACCTGTGAGGAAAAGAGCCATACAAATGTGAATAATAAAATATGCAAATCACCAGCAGAAGAAAGATTCATCCCATTTTAATGAGAACAAATCATTAAAAGCAGTTTGGGAGTCTGTGAATCTTTAGTCCCGGAATGTAAAATGTGCATTCATGTTGGATCTCATTTCAGTTTGTTAAATCAAAGTGTTTGTGTTTTTTAAGCTATAAAACATTTCCATGAGATCCTTGTCCTCTCCAAAACTGTCTTACAACATGCCACTTCTACTACTACTATCTCTGCAGCATCATTTTTGGTTTAGAGCTCAGTTGAAGACAAACTAGTCTTTATCGGTGATCTTCCACTTCCAGGATTGCTCCTGTGCCGCCGGAAATTCTGCCGGATGTCCGTCCCCTTCCTCTTTCTTTGTGTTGGCGGTCTAAATTCTGGTAGATTTCTGAGGACTATGGTTAACTGATCCTCAGATCACTGCAGGGTAAATCCAGACAGCTAACTAGACTATCTGTCCAATCTGAGTTTTCTGTTGCACGACTAAAACAACTTTTAAACGTACACATGTTCCACCAAAACAAGTTCCTTCCCAAGGCTTTTTTTGCAGCGGCACCGTGGCTCTGTCCGGCGCTTAGCAGCACCCAAGATGATTGTGATTGGTTTAAAGAAATGCCATCAAACCAGAGCACATTTTTCTCCCATCCCTGAATGCCGCAGCGCTGTGGAGGAAGGTCTGGCATTGCGAGACTAGAGGTGAACTGACCACAGTGCTGGTTTTTTTGTTTTGTTTGTGTGCAGTTTGTACGAGGCTGAAGCGGCAGAAACAAGATGGCCGACAGCCATCCAGTCACACCCCCACGTTCAGGAATCAACGCTGTCGAGCGACACCAGACACCACTGCTCTGTGTTCAGACGATGACTGGGTGAGAAACCTGTATTACACACAATCATTTAGTCATAACTCTGTTTTCTCGGGGCGTGAAGGTAATTTCAGGAAATGTGAGGGGAGCTTTTTTAAGCTACAACAGGGTGTTAAGTTGCTCTGCTAACAAATAAAGAATTCATCTACCAAAAAACATGAAGTGAAACAATAACTCAAAGCTGAAAACTAGGTTTCCTTAACTTCAACTTCATCTTCAACTTTATTTGTGTCCCCGAAGGGCGATTAGGTGTGCAGCAAGTATAAACACATACAAGACACATAAATACATACAAGTTCTACACACAGTCCAACGGGAACACATTACAAGGACAAATAAATACCAGTACAAGGTGCATGGATAGCAGCGTCAATGTAACCTACATAGGGTAGGAAAAAGTGCATATCAGCCTACGAAGTTGACACAATATAAGAAGGTATCTACATAACAGTGACATGACACAGTCATGACACATGAACCCTTAGCAGTGTTTTATACCCATGCTCCTAAACACGTTCTTAGATAAAGATAGATGAATAAATCAATTCCCTCTGACTGTGAGTACAAACGTCACTTTGCTCCTGCAATCTGGATAGCTTAGTTAAAGATAAATGTCTAAAAAGTAATATGAGATATGCCATAACACTATGATACAGTATACGCAATGGTATATATACGCAATGATATTGAATAACGCGATAACGATATTACTTGCGATAGATAAACAGATCTTAAACTGTACTCAGTTCTGCCTTTCTGCTGCTTTTAGTATTCTGCTAAAATTACAACAAATTGCTTGTTGAATTTCAAACAAACTAAAGAAAAATCATTTGCAACATTGTTTTATTGAACAAATTGAACATTAAATTGAAAATAAAAGGTAGTTTTCTACTGATATTTTCTTTCAACTAACCAAAAATCTCCGATTGCCTTTCGCGATGTGTTTACTGCGCCACTTGATATCGCTATGACGATATAAAAACGATATATTGTGCAGCCCTACTAAAAAGTCCAAAAGACAAAAAAGAAAATATATTTTCAGTCTTCCTGTTCCTTATTTTATTGCTATAGTGCTTTTCTATAACTGAGATCCGACTTCTAGCACATGCCAGACATTTTGGGACAAATTAAGTTAATCGGCAGTGATGGAAACATAACACCAGGGGTGCACATGATCATTCTCGCCCCTTTTTCGGCACAATGCTACGACACTCGTTGCCTCCGTCGGTAACTTCTGAGACTCTTTGTCATCTCAGGCACAAATGTCCGTCTTCATGCAAGCAGCGCTCGAACGTCGTTCCAAATTAGTCAACAAGAGTTTGGAAGAGAGACTGAATCAGTGACAGATATAAAGGTCTGCAACTAGGGTTGGATACCGAAACCCGGTTATCGGACCGGAGTAGAACACAAATTTCGGTTCCTCATTTCGGTTCCACTTAATGTGTCGACTGAAATATTTTCCCTCTATCGCTCCGAAACGGAATAAAATATATCACACTTTCTCTTTCTTATTATATATTTAAGTACTTTAAAACATTAATATATTGTTAAATTTAAATAGTTTTCAGTAAAAAAAAAAAAAAAATTCAATTTAGTTAATTTTTTAGTTTTTCAAGAATCGGTTTAGGAATCGGAATCATTTTAAAAGTACTGGTTCGGCATCGGAATCGTAAAAATCCAAACGATACCCAACCCTATCTGCAACTAACGATTATTTTCAATGTCAATTAATGTGTTGATTATTTTCTGGATGAATGGATTAGTTGTTTGGTCTCTAAAATGTCAAAAAATGGTGAAAAATGTGGATCGGTGTTTCCCAAAAAGTCCAAGACGACGTCCTCAAATGTCTTGTTTTGTCCACAACTCAAAGATATTCAGTTTACTGTCACAGAGGAGAGAAGAAACACTAGACTAAACACTAAATATTCACATTTAACAAGCTGCAATCAGAGTTTTACTGTTTTTTCATTGAAAAAAAAAGACAAACCGATTAATCGATTATCAAAGTAGTTGTCTCAGTAGTTTCAATAGTTGGCAAATAATCGATTAATTTTTGCAGCTCTTAAGATATGAAAAAGAAGTAACCACCGTAACATTTTCACTGGCCTCCATGCTGCTTTCTACTGTTTACTAACCCTGTTTTCCGAGGTGACACACCAGATATGAAAGAGAAAGGTGTACTCGTCTACTGGCAATGGGAGATTAGTCATCTTCAGTTTATTTAGCGGGTATTCCCACATTTAAAACCCCTGCAAATACACTCTAACTTTGGTGGAAAAGGGTATCCTTGTAACATTATTAAACTTGTGTTCCTCTCCAAAGGTTTCTAAATGCCCGTCTGGCTGCAGACTGCAAGGTTTGATCTCACAGATGGAGAGCAAGGCGGAGAGGAAACTGAGGAAGGTTTGTACAACAGCGAAGATGTACGAAGACGCGGCGGAGAAGTCCATGGCGACGATGACACACGTCTACGGCTACAACCAGCGAGTCATCGTCAACACGCTCGGTAAGGCGGTCTGTTTTTTGGTGTCCGGGACCAAAATAAAGACAGGGCTGATTAAAGTAACGCTGGCTGATTAACAACTGCATTCGTCTCCAGTGTCAGAGCGGACGTTCGTGGAACACGCCCAAGGATTGGCCGGGAACCTCACGTCGCTACGGAAACGGTCATCCCGGCTGTCCCAGAAACTCGTGGAGCTACACGGCATTGTCCGGAAACAAATGGAGGACTTGTATCGAACAGAGGTGAGAGATCAAACCCTTTGTGTGATATCGCAGAATTTGACGTTTTTTGGGACATTTTGCCCATTCAAATGAATGGACAGAATGTTCAAATTTGACAAATTCAGGCATTTTCAAGTGCTATCTACTCATTCAGGCTACATTTACATTGCTACGTTTTGTTTTAAAAAAGGAATATCTTCTGCTACGTTTCCCCCTTTCATTCCCCCTGCTCAGGTGTTCCCCCTCTCATTCCCCCTGCTCTGGTGTTCCCCCTCTCATTCCCCCTGCTCTGGTGTTCCCCCTCTCATTCCCCCTGCTCTGGTGTTCCCCCTCTCATTCCCCCTGCTCTGGCGTTTCCGAGCCCCTTAACCAGAGACATTTGGAAACACTTCTGACCTGTTTTGGTTTGGAACCTGCGGGGTTGTGTTGCAGTCTCAACGGCCGCAAACGGAGACCTTTGGCAACACTGACGCCAAGGTTTTGCCACCTGATTGGATCTTATCAGTCACAACGTCTCATTCTCTGAGACTAGGCTACTAACTTTACCATGGCAACTACCAGCAGCAGGGCGGAGTCTCCACGCTGCCTCCTGTTTACGCCCAGTATACCAGAATGTTGATGAGATATTTTGGTTTGGGCGTGTTAGTTTAAACGGAGATTAGTTCTTCTTCTGGAGCTAAAAACACTTGTGTGCACGGAGATCGCATTTGGCTCAAAACTCCGCTTAAAAACCAAAACGTAGCGATGTAAATGAATATATTCATATATTCACGTAGAAACTCCATTCAAACTTTAAAATGTTCCACATCTGTCGTACATTCTGGGAATTATTCAACTTTCAAATCCCATTGAAACTTTACGAAATATTC
Source organism: Sander lucioperca (assembly GCF_008315115.2). Classification (NCBI taxonomy): domain Eukaryota; kingdom Metazoa; phylum Chordata; class Actinopteri; order Perciformes; family Percidae; genus Sander; species Sander lucioperca. The sequence continues at coordinate 12,026,020 of NC_050189.1, forward strand.
AAACTTTTTTGTGGCTTAGTACAAATGCCCTTCTGACATTTTTACATTAATGTGCATTGGATGAAATGTTCAGATTTAGAGTGAGGGACTCGGCTGTACATCCCTTGTTATAATAGTATAAAAGTCCACCACACTTTAAACACTTTAAAGGGGAATAATATAATGAGGGTTGATTTACGACACCAGGTGGACATTGACATGAAGCTGCGAGCCTGCTACGGGTCCTGCCGGGCAGTGTTACCGTTCAGCGTCGATCCTCTTGGTTACCAAACGCTTCAAACGGACATGGACGAGACGGACCGGACTCTCAACCAGAGAAGGAAGGCCGCTACGCCTCCTGAACACATCCCACGTATCAAGCTGCAGCCTGTAGACGTGAGCCCGGCAGCGTCCGCAGAATATAACAGCGTCCCAACGGTCCGAGGAAAACTGTTGACCCAGTTTGAGGACCTCGGAGCGAACCGGGTCGTTCTGGAGGCTCTGGATCCCGCAGAGCTGGACTGAGGCAGGCTTGACACTTCACAATGGAAGTATAGTATGGGTGTTTCTTTTCCTTTTCAACGGCACTTTGTAACTTGGGTTTGAAAGGGGTCTATTCAAATAAACACAATCACTGATTTTATTTTAGTTTTTTTTATAACACCATGCTCTTTCTGTGCACACTTACTGTTGGTAAATGTTAAAAGTCACTTTGTCCGGTGTTCTTTTATCGATTGTATCTAAAGTATGTCCTTCCAAAAATCTAATTGAGCATTTCATTTAAGTTCATTTTATTTTGACTGTCTGTGTGTCACAAAGGTTTACATATTAATGCTGTAGTGCATAGTTTCTGTCGGCACGTCCACGTGATACAAGCCTTTCGTGATCGCGCACACAGTTGCTAGTAGCCACGGAGGACACGGAGGATTACAAAAACATGATGGACTCTTCAGAAGAGGTCATTATCCTCGCTCGAGTTTCTGTGCGGGAATGTCACCGGACGCCACAATCTTCTGGACATAGCCATACTGAGAAATACAGAGAGAGTTGTGTGGAGCTGATAGTCTTAATTAGCTTTGTAGCAACTCATTTAGCAACGGCTTGAATGTAACGTAGGGTGACCAGACGTCCCGGTTTGACCAGGACAGTCCCAATTCTGAGTTGCGTGCCCTGAGTCCCGACAAAAGCCTGTTGGAACGCTAAAATGTCCCAGTTTACACCAACCATTATGCAATTGTCCTGGTTGTCAGCGATTACATAACCGATGTGGTCTTATTATTGAGAATGAGGAGATGTCGCCCGATCATTAACTAAACCCATGTAGAAAGAAGCGTCCAGCGTATGATTTTAACAATGTGTGTGTGTCAGTCAATTGTAGCGCTCTGCGTATGCATAATCTGTGCAGCCAGCATTACAATGTATATTTGTAAATCATTGTCGCAATGCCTCTTCTTATCTGTCTCGTTTTAACCAGTCCCTCCAGGTCCGCTGGAAAGTCAGCAGACGAGCGCTGGGTGGAAATGTTCGCACATTTCAAAAGCAGGGAGATTCCGTTCAAAAATGTAGGTCTCCTTTTCAGTTCGCCATGTGTCTACCGGGCACAAATGCTCCCGTTGAGCGGATCTTTTCGTTCATGAACAAGACATGGACTGACGAGAGGAACCGCATGACCATTCCCACCTTAAAGTCGCTACTCGTCACACGGGCCAATTTTGCTGACACCTGTTCGCAATTTCACAGTAGGCTTTCAGCCAACACATTGATTCTTGAGCAAATTCATCCCTCTAACAAATGTACAGAATGAATGTTTCCAATAGGGAAGCTATCTGCTCTGACCTTTGTGTGTGTGTGTTGTTGGTTAGAATGACACTGGTAACACTTTACGGTAAGGGTGCATGAATTATCATGAATTCATGCATGAATTAATTGATGTAGGCCTATGTATTATTATGCATTATGTAATTAATGATTTATGTGTTACTGCATTCCTTAATATCCCATCAATCATCAGGAATTGACGTGTTCATAGTCTGTCATTCGTGACCTCATACATGAACAACACAACTAAAGCATTAGGTACGTGGGCACATCATTATGAATTATGATTTATTAAGCTTGATTATTTATTTTTCTGCAAAATAATGTGGTCATCACTGCACAAATTCTGATTTGAACACAACTTGTGCATAATGATGTAGCCACCTTACCTAATGCTTTAGTTGCTGTGTTGTTCATGCATGAGGTCATGAATGAGAGGCTATGAACTCATGTCAATTCATGATTATTCATAAGATATAAAGGAATGAAGTAATGCACAAATCATGAATTCATAATTCATGGACACTTACCGTAAAGTGTTACCATAACTTTAGTTCAAGCCTGTGGCAACAGTTCCAAATAATTCGTTCAGTGCCATGCAATAAAAAATATCTTTTCACAAAGTTTTTCACAAGTTCAGTGGGTGCATTTTCCAAAAGAATGCTTTAATTCTGAAAAATAAAGTTGGTCCCACACGAAACTCACTCAATGTCTTTTAATATTATTTCTTAGATATGTAGGCTACATACCAAGAAAATTCATGAATATTAACTGAGATACCCCATTATGTTGTGAGCAGTAGGCCTACGTGTGCTGCCGGCAAAATGGTGTCTAATCTGTCTGTGTCTATGTCTGACCTGGGCTGGCACATGTTCACGTTACAAAGCGTGTGCGTGCACGAGCACTACGGTCACGCGTAAAGTATCCTGGTTTTAGTTCCGGGAAATCTGGTCACCCTAATGTAACGGACGTTCATTAATATCAAAAGGTTACGCACTAAAGCTTTAGTAGGAAACAAAACAAAATAATGTATGAATTTAAATAGGTTTTAGGGGCAAAGTGAATCTCTCACTTTCTATCTTCTGTCATAACTGTACTGTAATGTTTTTAGGGGAAAAGTTTTGTAATCCCTCTCACTTTTTACCGCTCGTATTTGTCAACCAAACATTAACTTGAGACAAAAAAATGTATATCTGAAACACCTCAAACTGTATATTTTCCCCCTTTTGGATGACTTTAAAGACTGTGAATATACTATTGTCACACTGTTACATATTAACTATGTATTTTTATGGTTCTGCATGTTGGTGAAAGGTCTCATCACCTCTGTTCAATAACTAGACACATTTAACTATTAATGCATGGAGAACACACTTCTTCCTTTGTTGTGTTATTTATTTCACTGTCCTCAAAATAAAGCACAACTATTACTTTCACACTGTCCAGTCATTTCTGTATATATTAAACTCGCTGCATGTTTTTTTTTCCAGCCATTTTGTTATTTGTAAATTCACACTTTAAAAAATACAGTTTTGCACAATTGTGTTACCTCTGCACACTCTAATGCTATTTTGCTTTGTGTTTCTTATCAAATAGTTTAACCAGGTTTGTTAATGAAAATAAAATCCATCTTTTCCACCAATTTGACAACACAACGGGACACTAAAAATTGATGCGCACGACTGGGACTTTAATAGCTACATAAGCCAAAAACCATGGTAACAAGCGTGCCCCGCAACTTGCATCTTGTTTCTGTATTTAGTTGTTTTTTTTCTAAATGCTGCACAATTGTTTTCAATTTGGTGAAAATGTTATTTTTTTTAAATTAAACTGCGTTAAGCTGACGAAATGTTTAAATTGATAATTTCACTTGTGTTGATCAGCACAACTGTGGTGAGTTCTTACTTTGTCTTGCAACCAAATATGCATCTTTACATATTTCCATGATATTCCATGGCACATAATATGGTTTTATTTTGACATTCCTAGCGCAGGAAAGATTGAGTTTCCTGTCCATGGGATTTCAGCAGGTATGTATTTACGACTGTGGTGAGTACATTTTCGTTTCTATAATCCCTAAAGTGTAGTGAAATAACAATCAGACAGAAAGTAGGTTCCTCAATGTGTTTATTGAGTAGTGGAGGACAATTGACATCAATTTGTCCTAGAAGGGAACACTGAAGACATCACACATTACAAGAGAGGACATTTCACAACACATTCACGCACTACCAGTACAATGTTTCTCTTTTACCTGCAGACATGACAAGTTTTTTTGACATCAAACCATTTCTTATTTCACTTTATTTTTCACTTTATTTTTTAGGTCAGTGCTGCATGTGCAGATATTATCTTTTTCCGTTCTTTTTCACTTTAACAGCACACATCCAAAGTGTTAGTTGTGTGAATGTGCGTGTCCGTCAACATAAAGGTTACAGCCAAAATAAAGGACACACTTAAATATTAGGTGGATGTTACAAAGAGTTTTAAAACTCCGTTTGTCCCCAAACCCTGTTGGTACACATTATGTTAGTGTCTTTTATTTTGGCGGTTTCCTGTGTAATGTGTGTGTTGATGCTCTCCGGGATCCTTAGCTGGGCGCAAAGAATGGCCTGATCTTCATGCTGATGGCCTTGAGTGAATACCAGCTGCCCTTCCAGTTCATCCACACCACGCCGTCGTCTGTGCCGTGCTTGGCCATCTTGCGTGTGTAGGCTCCGCCAATGTAGTATCGACCGTTGGGATTGGCTGAGTGGCAGCGGTTGTACCACCATCCGCCTCCGTCCTCCCTGGCGCACTGTTTGGAGGGATCGCCGGGGATCCTGGTTCAGGGACAGAGAAAGGTGTTAAGAAAAATGAAAAAACCCAACACAGACTTTTACTTGTCAAGTTGATGGACTTTAACATGAATTTCTGTTGTTGACCAACTGTCTTAACAGAAGTGGTGTAGCCTACGTGATACGCAGGCATACGCAGTATACCCACTAGGAAAGCTCCAGGATTTCCATATACCCACTTATAAATGCTCAATGACACACAACAACATACTTTCCATCATATTTTTGATATATTTTGAATTGTCATCTGTTATTTTCCTCTTCACATAGGCTAAATAAAGGTATTTTCACCGTAAATTGGTGCATAAAAGTGTATCCAAATACAGGAAATGAAGTCGTTGATGCTGAAACTTCCTTGGGGGAGGACACCCAGACCCAGAAAATATATATATATATATATATATATATATACATACAGTACAGTATACCCACTACAATATACTACACCACTGCTTGACAGTGCTGAACTTGGGAAAGGGAAAGGAGGGCAGGGGACTCCAAAAATGGAGGATTTAATCTTTCCCTCCTCTGCTGGAGAAAATAGGGATATTTGTTATGAGACAGGAGTTGATACAAATATAAAACTGTGTTAATTATTGTCCTGTTAGCAATGAGCAATTGTGACTGACTTGCGTTAGCATGTTCCCAGCTGGCTAGTTGATGGTACAGATATGAAACTGTGTTAAATTATTGTCCTGTTAGCAATGAGCTATTGTGACCGACTCATGTTTGCGTGTCCTTAGCTGGCAAGCATGTTATCCGTTAGCTTCCCAGCTACAGTTGTTCGTTGCAAGTAGTCCTTACGTCGCCAAACTTCTTGCACCGCCTGTTTCATCCCAATAATCATCAGTTTATGGCTATTTAATGGAAGGCCTTTACTAGACGTTTACATACTCCCAACATCAGATACCCTTGTTGACTGGAGAGACCTATGGTGTAATACCAGCTTTTACGGTGAACGCTGCATTATGGCTAGTTTGTAGCCTTAATGTTGCGTAGTGTGTCTTTTAGAGTTGGTAAGCCATTCAAATGTTTAGTTAACATTAGCTCATGCTACACACGCCACCAGGAGTATCAACATGATTTGTGGGTTTGTTTTTTTTCGAGGACTTGTTGGGTAACTGAAGTGCAAGATGTTTTGTGTATTGTTACATGGTGTTACTGTAATCCTGTGAATATCCCACCAACAACAGGACACTTACCAGTTGTCGTTGTCTCTGTCGTAGGTGCTGAACATCATGCCGTTGTGAATGGTCATCGTGCGGTTTACACCAAACAGTTCTGAGGATCCCTCCAGGAAACCGTTGCCGGCGTTCCCGGTGTAACCTTCGACCGCCAGCACGTAGTTAGACGTCTCTGATTGGATGGTGAACTGCCGGTACTGGGCGTGGACCTAAATGATACAGGTAAACATTTAGGTTTCATTTCATATTTTTATGTGGTATGACTTTTTTTTTTAACATACTATGACTTTTTTTTTAGATGCTACACTATGCCTTTTTTTCGACATGCTATACTATGACTTTTTTCGACATATAATTACATGACTTTTTTCGACATACCATACTATGACTTTTTCGACATGCTATGCATGACTTTTTATGACTTTGTTTCGACTTTTTTAACATACCTATGACTTTTTTCCCGACTTCTTCAACGTGCCTTTTCTGATTTTTTTTTTACATATACTATGACTTTTTTTGACATGCTACACTATGCCTTTTTTATGATTTTTTCGACATACTATACTATGACTTTTTTTGACATGCTATACTTTCCCCGACTTCTTCAACGTGACTTTTTCTGATTTGTGTTTTACATATACTATGACTTTTTTATGCCTTTTTATGACATACTATACTATGACTTTTTTATTACTTTTTCGACATGCTATACTATGACGTTTTTTCGACATGCTATACTATGATGTTTTATCGAGATGCTATACTATGACGTTTTTTCGAGATGCTATACTATGCCTTTTTTATGACTTTTTTGACATACTATACTATGACTTTTTTATGATTTTTTTCGACATACTATATACTACGTGTATTTTTCCCCTTTATTGCCATATATACTATGACTTTTTTTCCTCTTTTTTCGACATACTATACTATGACTTTTTTCCACTTCTTCGACATGCTGTACTATGACTTTTTTCGACATACTATACTATGACTTTTTTCGACATACTATACTATGACTTTTTTCGACAGGCCATACTATGACTTTTTTATGATTTTTTCGACCTGCTATACTGACTTTTTTCGACAGGCTATACTATGACTTTTTATGGCTTTTTTGACATACTATACTATGACTTTTTTATTACTTTTTCGACATGCTATACTATGACTTTTTTTCGAGATGCTATACTATGCCTTTTTTATGACTTTTTTGACATACTATACTATGACTTTTTTCGACCTGCTATACTGACTTTTTTCGACATACTATACTATGACTTTTTTTCCTCTTTTTTCGACATACTATACTATGACTTTTTTCGACAGACCATACTATGACTTTTTTATGATTTTTTCGACCTGCTATACTGACTTTTTTCGACAGGCTATACTATGACTTTTTATGGCTTTTTTGACATACTATACTATGACTTTTTTATTACTTTTTCGACATGCTATACTATGACTTTTTTTCGAGATGCTATACTATGCCTTTTTTATGACTTTTTTGACATACTATACTATGACTTTTTTCGACCTGCTATACTGACTTTTTTCGACATACTATACTATGACTTTTTTTCCTCTTTTTTCGACATACTATACTATGACTTTTTTCGACAGACCATACTATGACTTTTTTATGATTTTTTCGACCTGCTATACTGACTTTTTTCGACAGGCTATACTATGACTTTTTATGGCTTTTTTGACATACTATACTATGACTTTTTTATTACTTTTTCGACATGCTATACTATGCCTTTTTTATGACTTTTTTGACATACTATACTATGACTTTTTTATGATTTTTTTCGACCTGCTATACTGACTTTTTTCGACAGGCTATACTATGACTTTTTTTTTCGACCTGCTATACTATGACTTTTTTCAACATACTATACTACGTGTATTTTTTTTGTTATTGCATATATTTTATATATAATATGACTTTTTTCAACATACTATACTATGACTTTTTTTCCTCTTTTTTCGACATACTATAATATGACTTTTTTCGACATACTATACTATGATTTTTTTCCTCTTTTTTTGACATACTATACTATGACTTTTTTCGACAGGCCATACTATGACTTTTTTATGATTTTTTCGACCTGCTATACTGACTTTTTTCGACAGGCTATACTATGACTTTTTATGGCTTTTTTGACATGCTATACTATGAAACTTTTCAACATGCTATATTATGACACTTTTCGACATACAATACTATGACTTTTTATGATTTTTTTGACATACAATGCTATGACTTTTTTCGACATACAATACTATGACTTTCTATGATTTTTTCGACATACTACACTATGACTTTTTTTCGACATACTACACTATGACTTTTTTTCGACATCCTACACTATGACTTTTTTTCGACATACTACACTATGACTTTTTTTCGACATGCTATTCTATGACTTTTTTTCGACAGGCTATACTATGACTTTTTTCGACATACTATACTATGACTTTTTTTCCTCTTTTTTCGACATACTATACTATGACTTTTCTCGACATGCTATACTATGTCTTGTTTTTGAATGCTATACTATGACTTTTTTTCCTTTTTTCGACATACTATAATATGACTTTTTTATGACTCTTTAAGTCATGCTATACTATGATTTTTTTCAACATGCTATACTAAGATTTTTTTTCAACATGCTATACTATGACTTTTTTATGACTTTGTTCGACATACTACACTATGAAACTTTTCAACATGCTATATTAGGACAATTTTCAACATGCTATATTATGAAACTTTTCGACATGCTATACTGTGACTTTTTTTGACATACAATACTATGACTTTTTTCCATTGACATTGAATTACATTTTTACGACATACTAGTTGTTCATAAACTGTAAAATGTGTCAGCATTAAAGTTGAGATATGTAACCCTCAAAATCTTGTCATCAAGCCCAGACATTTGGGAAGAAACATCGCCCCCCTGGGATCCTGAGCTTCCAGATGTGCAGACGCCAGGCTGGTCAGATCTGCACAGTAACTGCAACTTCTACACCGCCCTCAAATGTAAGACTGTAAAAACTGCTCAGCACATCACAAGGACTGAGCTGTCATCAATAGAGGACCGCCAATCCCAGTGGTGTAGGAAACAGACAAACAGGATCATCGGACCCCAATCATCCCAGTTACAAACTGTTCTGCCTGCTGCCAGACAGTACCACAGCATCCAGTCCCACACCACCAGGCTCAGGGATAGCTTCATCCCACAGGCCAATAGACTTCTGAACTCCTGAGTTTGGTCTGGTAAAGACCATGTTGCACAGTGTTTGTTTGTACTTGCATAAAACAGTTTCGTTATGTGTTTGTAAAACAAATAAACAAATTGTTTATATTGCATTTACGTGATTATTTTCTGTTATATGCTGCCTGGAGAATGTCCCTTCCTAAGCACCTGGACAGTTTTTAGGCCATTTACCTTCACATTCCTTTGAAAATTATGTATTGTATCTTTTTGATTTTAAATGTGTGAATAAAGAAATGAAACAATCTCTGAGCTCATCACAGGATACTGTACCTTTAATTAAAATCACTGTCTACCACAAATATAAATTACTTTATTTTGAATATCTATATTTGAATTTGCCAAACCATCTCTGTAATTGCTGTGCATATTGCAATAAAGAACTTAAAACTTCACGTTGTCATGACTTTATGACTTACTATACTGACATCTTCATGGCATACCATACTATCACTTTTTAAGGAGTTATCTATTAAATACTATGGTGACATGTTTTCAGACTTTTTCGACATACTATACTATGACTTTTTTATACATACTATACTATGACTTTTTTCGACATGCTATACTATGACTTTTTTCGACATACTATACTATGACTTTTTTTCAAATTCTTTGACATACTATACTATGACTTTTTTCCTCTTTTTTCGACACATGACTTTTTTTCAACATACTATACTATGACTTTTTCGACATGCTATACTACGACCTTTTTTCGGCATACTATCGTATGACTTTTTTCCATTATTTTCAACATACTATACTATAAATTTTTTCAATGTACTATACTATGAATTTTTTCCTCTTTTTTCGGCATGCTATACTGTGACTGTTTTCGACATACAATAATATGATCTTTTTCCTCTTTATTGCCATACTATACTATGACTTTTTTTCCTCTTTTTTCGACATACTATACTATGACTTTTTTCCACTTCTTCGACATACTATACTATGACTTTTTTTCCTCTTTTTTCGACATACTATACTATGACTTTTTTCCTCTTTTTTCGGCATACTATACTATGACTTTTTTCCTCTTTTTTCGACATACTATACTATGACTTTTTTCCTCTTTTTTCGACATACTATACTATGACTTTTTTCCTCTTTTTTCGGCATACTATACTATGACTTTTTTTCGACATACTATACTATGACTTTTTTCGGCATACTATACTATGACTTTTTTCCTCTTTTTTCGACATACTATACTATGACTTTTTTTCCTCTTTTTTCGACATACTATACTATGACTTTTTTTCCTCTTTTTTCAACATACTATAATATGACTTTTTTCCTCTTTTTTCGACATACATACTATGACTTTTTTCCCCTCTTTTTTCGACATACTATACTATGACTTTTTTTCCTTTTTTTTCGACATATGACTTTTTTTTCCCACTATTTTCGACATACTATACTATGACTTTTTTCGACATACTATACTACGTGTTTTTTTCGACATACTATACTACGTGTTTTTTTCGACATACTATACTTTGACTTTTTTTCCTCTTTTTTCGACATACTATACTATGACTTTTTCCGACATGCTCTACTATGACTTTTATCGACATACTATACTACGTGTTTTTTTCGACATCCTATACTATGACTTTTTACCGCTTCTTTCGACATGCTGTACTATGACTTTTTTTGACAGACTATACAATTACTTTTTTTCGACATACTATACTATTACTTTTTTTCCTTTTTTTTCGACATACTATACTATTACTTTTTTCGACATACTAGACTATGACTTTTTTTTCCACTATTTTCGACATACTATACTATTACTTTTTTTCACACTATTTTCGAAATGTTGTACTATGACTTTTTTCCTCTTTTTTCGACATACTATACTATGACTTTTTTCGACATACTAGACTATGACTTTTTTTCCTCTTTTTTCGACATACTATAATATGACTTTTTTTTCCCACTATTTTCAACATACTATACTATGACTTTTTTCCTCTTTTTTCGACATACTATACTAAGACTTTTTTTCCTTTTTTTTCGACATACTATACTATGACTTTTTTTCCTTTTTTTTCGACATACTATACTATGACTTTTTTCGACATACTATACTTTGACTTTTTTTCCTCTTTTTTCGACATACTATACTATGACTTTTTCCGACATACTATACTATGACTTTTTTCCTCTTTTTTCGACATACTATACTAAGACTTTTTTTATCCTCTTTTTTCGACATACTATACTATGACTTTTTTCGACATACTATACTACTTTTTTTTTTCAACATACTATACTATGACTTTTTTTCCTTTTTTTTCGACATACTATACTATGACTTTTTTCCACTTCTTCGACATACTATACTATGACTTTTTTCGACATACTATACTATGACTTTTTTCGACATAATATACTATGACTTTTTTCCTCTTTTTTCGACATACTATACTATGACTTTTTTCGACATACTATACTATGACTTTTTTCGACATAATATACTATGACTTTTTTCCTCTTTTTTCGAAATACTATACTATGATTTTTTTCGACATCCTATACTATGACTTTTTACCACTTCTTTCGACATGCTGTACTATGACTTTTTTTGACAGACTATACAATTACTTTTTTTCGACATACTATACTATTACTTTTTTTCCTTTTTTTTCGACATACTATACTATTACTTTTTTTCACACTATTTTCGACATGTTGTACTATGACTTTTTTCCTTTTTTTTTCGACATACTATACTATTACTTTTTTTGCTACTATTTTCGTCATACTATACTGTCTTTTTTCCTCTTTTTTCAACAACTATACTATGACTTTTTTCCACTTTTTTGACATGCTTTACTATGACTTTTTTCGACATACTATACTATGTATTTTTTTCGACATACTATACTATGACTTTTTTCCTCTTTTTTCAACATACTATACTTTGACTTTTTTCCACTTCTTTCAACATGCTGTACTATGAATTTTTTCGACATACTATACTATGACTTTTTTCCACTTTTTTCGACATACTATACTATGACTTTTTTCCTCTTTTTTCGACATACTATGACTTTTTTCCTCTTTTCGACATACTATACTATGACTTTTTTCGACATACTATACTATGACTTTTTTCCACTTTTTTCGACATACTATACTATGACTTTTTTCGACATACTATACTATGACTTTTGTCCACTTTTTTCGACATACTATACTATGACTTTTTTCGACATACTATAATATGACTTTTTTCCTCTTTTTTCAACATACTATACTATGACTTTTTTCCACTTTTTTTGACATGCTGTACTATGACTTTTTTCGACATACTATACTATGACTTTTTTGCACTTTTTTCGACATACTATACTATGACTTTTTTTCCTCTTTTTTCGACATACTATACTATGACTTTTTTCGACATACTATACTACGTTTTTTTTTCGACATACTATACTATGACCTTTTTTCCTTTTTTTTCGACATACTATACTATGACTTTTTTCCACTTCTTCGACATACTATACTATGACTTCTTCCGACATGCTCTACTATGACTTTTGTCGACATACTATACTATGTGTTTTTTTCGACATACTATACTACGTGTTTTTTTCGACATACTATACTATGACTTTTTTCCACTTCTTCGACATACTATACTATGACTTTTTTCGACATACTATACTTTTACCTTTTTTCCTCTTTTTTCGACATACTATACTATGACTTTTGTCGACATACTATACTATGACTTATTTTCCTGTTTTTTGGACATACTATAATATGACTTTTTTCGACATTCTATACTACGTGTTTTTTTCGACATCCTATACTATGACTTTTTTCGACATACTATACTACGTGTTTTTTTCGACATCCTATACTATGACTTTTCACCACTTCTTTCGACATGCTGTACTATGACTTTTTTTGACAGACTATACAATTACTTTTTTTCGACATACTATACTATTACTTTTTTTCCTTTTTTTTCGACATACTATACTATTACTTTTTTTCACACTATTTTCGACATGTTGTACTATGACTTTTTTCCTTTTTTTTTCGACATACTATACTATTACTTTTTTTGCTACTATTTTCGTCATACTATACTGTCTTTTTTCCTCTTTTTTCAACAACTATACTATGACTTTTTTCCACTTTTTTGACATGCTTTACTATGACTTTTTTCGACATACTATACTATGTATTTTTTTCGACATACTATACTATGACTTTTTTCCTCTTTTTTCAACATACTATACTTTGACTTTTTTCCACTTCTTTCAACATGCTGTACTATGAATTCTTTCGACATACTATACTATGACTTTTTTCCACTTTTTTCGACATACTATACTATGACTTTTTTCCTCTTTTTTCGACATACTATGACTTTTTTCCTCTTTTTCGACATACTATACTATGACTTTTTTCGACATACTATACTATGACTTTTTTCCACTTTTTTCGACATACTATACTATGACTTTTTTCGACATACTATACTATGACTTTTTTCCACTTTTTTCGACATACTATACTATGACTTTTTTCGACATACTATACTATGACTTTTTTCCTCTTTTTTCGACATACTATACTATGACTTTTTTCCACTTTTTTTGACATATATACTATGACTTTTTTCCACTTTTTTTGACATGCTGTACTATGACTTTTTTCGACATACTATACTATGACTTTTTTGCACTTTTTTCGACATACTATACTATGACTTTTTTTCCTCTTTTTTCGACATACTATACTATGACTTTTTTCGACATACTATACTACGTTTTTTTTTTCGACATACTATACTATGACCTTTTTTCCTTTTTTTTCGACATACTATACTATGACTTTTTTCCACTTCTTCGACATACTATACTATGACTTCTTCCGACATGCTCTACTATGACTTTTGTCGACATACTATACTATGTGTTTTTTTCGACATACTATACTACGTGTTTTTTTCGACATACTATACTATGACTTTTTTCCACTTCTTCGACATACTATACTTTGACTTTTTTTCCTCTTTTTTCGACATACTATACTATACTTTTTTTCCTTTTTTTTCGACATACTATACTATTACTTTTTTTCACACTATTTTCGACATGTTGTAATATGACTTTTTTCCTTTTTTTCCGACATACTATACTATTACTTTTTTTCCCACTATTTTCGTCATACTATACTATGTCTTTTTTCCTCTTTTTTCAAAAACTATACTATGACTTTTTTCCACTTTTTTGACATGCTTTACTATGACTTTTTTCGACATACTATACTATGTATTTTTTCGACATACTATACTATGACTTTTTTCCACTTCTTTCGACATACTATACTATGACTTTTTTCCTCTTTTTTCGACATACTATGACTTTTTTCCACTTTTTTCGACATACTATACTATGACTTTTTTCGACATACTATACTATGACTTTTTTCCTCTTTTTTCGACATACTATAATATGACTTTTTTCCTCTTTTTTCGACATACTATACTATGACTTTCTTTCCACTTTTTTTGACATGCTGTACTATGACTTTTTTTCCACTTTTTTCGACATATTATACTATGACTTTTTTTCGACATGCTATACTATGTATTTTTTTCCACTATTTTCGACATAATATACTATGACTTTTAAATTTTTTTCCACATACTATGCTATGACTTTTTTCCTCTTTTTTCGACATATTATGACTTTTTTCGACATACTATACTATGAATTTTTTCCTCTTCTTTCGACATACTATACTATGACTTTTAAAAAATGTTTCTACATACCATACTATGTCTTTTTTCGACATACTATACTATGACTTTTTTGCACTTTTTTCGACATACTATACTATGACCTTTTTTCCTTTTTTTTCGACATACTATACTATGACTTTTTTCCACTTCTTCGACATACTATACTATGACTTCTTCCGACATGCTCTACTATGACTTTTGTCGACATACTATACTATGTGTTTTTTTCGACATACTATACTACGTGTTTTTTTCGACATACTATACTATGACTTTTTTCCACTTCTTCGACATACTATACTATGACTTTTTTCGACATACTATACTTTTACCTTTTTTCCTCTTTTTTCGACATACTATACTATGACTTTTGTCGACATACTATACTATGACTTATTTTCCTGTTTTTTGGACATACTATAATATGACTTTTTTCGACATTCTATACTACGTGTTTTTTTCGACATCCTATACTATGACTTTTTTCGACATACTATACTACGTGTTTTTTTCGACATCCTATACTATGACTTTTCACCACTTCTTTCGACATGCTGTACTATGACTTTTTTTGACAGACTATACAATTACTTTTTTTCGACATACTATACTATTACTTTTTTTCCTTTTTTTTCGACATACTATACTATTACTTTTTTTCACACTATTTTCGACATGTTGTACTATGACTTTTTTCCTTTTTTTTTCGACATACTATACTATTACTTTTTTTGCTACTATTTTCGTCATACTATACTGTCTTTTTTCCTCTTTTTTCAACAACTATACTATGACTTTTTTCGACATACTATACTATGTATTTTTTTCGACATACTATACTATGACTTTTTTCCTCTTTTTTCAACATACTATACTTTGACTTTTTTCCACTTCTTTCAACATGCTGTACTATGAATTCTTTCGACATACTATACTATGACTTTTTTCCACTTTTTTCGACATACTATACTATGACTTTTTTCCTCTTTTTTCGACATACTATGACTTTTTTCCTCTTTTTCGACATACTATACTATGACTTTTTTCGACATACTATACTATGACTTTTTTCCACTTTTTTCGACATACTATACTATGACTTTTTTCGACATACTATACTATGACTTTTTTCCACTTTTTTCGACATACTATACTATGACTTTTTTCGACATACTATACTATGACTTTTTTCCTCTTTTTTCGACATACTATACTATGACTTTTTTCCACTTTTTTCGACATAATATACTATGACTTTTTTCCACTTTTTTTGACATGCTGTACTATGACTTTTTTCGACATACTATACTATGACTTTTTTGCACTTTTTTCGACATACTATACTATGACTTTTTTTCCTCTTTTTTCGACATACTATACTATGACTTTTTTCGACATACTATACTACGTTTTTTTTTTCGACATACTATACTATGACCTTTTTTCCTTTTTTTTCGACATACTATACTATGACTTTTTTCCACTTCTTCGACATACTATACTATGACTTCTTCCGACATGCTCTACTATGACTTTTGTCGACATACTATACTATGTGTTTTTTTCGACATACTATACTACGTGTTTTTTTCGACATACTATACTATGACTTTTTTCCACTTCTTCGACATACTATACTTTGACTTTTTTTCCTCTTTTTTCGACATACTATACTATTACTTTTTTTCCTTTTTTTTCGACATACTATACTATTACTTTTTTTCACACTATTTTCGACATGTTGTAATATGACTTTTTTCCTTTTTTTCCGACATACTATACTATTACTTTTTTTCCCACTATTTTCGTCATACTATACTATGTCTTTTTTCC
Source organism: Sander lucioperca (assembly GCF_008315115.2). Taxonomy (NCBI): domain Eukaryota; kingdom Metazoa; phylum Chordata; class Actinopteri; order Perciformes; family Percidae; genus Sander; species Sander lucioperca. The sequence continues at coordinate 12,042,749 of NC_050189.1, forward strand.
TCTTTTTTCAACAACTATACTATGACTTTTTTCCACTTTTTTGACATGCTTTACTATGACTTTTTTCGACATACTATACTATGTATTTTTTCGACATACTATACTATGACTTTTTTCCACTTCTTTCGACATACTATACTATGACTTTTTTCCTCTTTTTTCGACATACTATGACTTTTTTCCACTTTTTTCGACATACTATACTATGACTTTTTTCGACATACTATACTATGACTTTTTTCCTCTTTTTTCGACATACTATAATATGACTTTTTTCCTCTTTTTTCGACATACTATACTATGACTTTCTTTCCACTTTTTTTGACATGCTGTACTATGACTTTTTTCCACTTTTTTCGACATATTATACTATGACTTTTTTTCGACATGCTATACTATGTATTTTTTTCCACTATTTTCGACATAATATACTATGACTTTTAAATTTTTTTCCACATACTATGCTATGACTTTTTTCCTCTTTTTTCGACATATTATGACTTTTTTCGACATACTATACTATGAATTTTTTCCTCTTCTTTCGACATACTATACTATGACTTTTAAAAAATGTTTCTACATACCATACTATGTCTTTTTTCGACATACTATACTATGACTTTTTTCACTTTTTTCGACATACTACACTATGACTTTTTTCCACTTCTTTTGACATGCTATACTATGACTTTTTTCGACATACTATACTACGTGTTTTTTTCGACATACTATACTATGACTTTTTTCGACATACTATACTATGACTTTTTCCTCTTTTTTCGACATACTATACTATGACTTTTTTCCACTTCTTTCGACATGCTGTACTATGACTTTTTTCAACATACTATACTATGACTTTTTTCCACTTCTTTCGACATGCTGTACTATGACTTTTTTCGACATACTATACTATGACTTTTTTCCTTTTTTTTTTCGACATACTATAATATGACTTTTTCCACTTTTGTGACATGCTTTACTATGACTTTTTCCACTATTTTCGACATAATATACTATGACTTTTAAATTTTTTTCCACATACTATGCTATGACTTTTTTCCTCTTTTTTCAACATATTATGACTTTTTTCGACATACTATACTATGACTTTTTTCCTCTTCTTTCGACATACTATACTATGACTTTTAAAAAATGTTTCTACATACCATACTATGACTTTTTTCGACATACTATACTATGACTTTTTTCACTTTTTTCGACATACTACACTATGACTTTTTTCCACTTCTTTTGACATGCTATACTATGACTTTTTTCGACATACTATACTACGTGTTTTTTTCGACATACTATACTATGACTTTTTTCCTCTTTTTTCGACATACTATACTATGACTTTTTTCCTCTTTTTTTGACATACTATACTATGACTTTTTTCCTCTTTTTTTGACATACTATACTATGACTTTTTTCCTCTTTTTTCGACATACTATACTATGACTTTTTTCCTCTTTTTTCGACATACTATACTATGACTTTTTTCCTCTTTTTTCGACATACTATATTATGACTTTTTTCCACTTCTTTCGACATGCTGTACTATGACTTTTTTCGATATACTATACTATGACTTTTTTCCACTTCTTTAGACATGCTGTACTATGACTTTTTACGACATACTATACTATGACTTTTTTCGACATACTATACTATGACTTTTTTCGACATACTATACTATGACTTTTTTCCCACTATTTTCGACATACTATACTATGACTTTTTTCCTTTTTTTTTCTCGACATACTATAATATGACTTTTTCCACTTTTGTGACATGCTTTACTATGACTTTTTCCACTATTTTTGACATAATATACTATGACTTTTAAATTTTTTTCCACATACTATGCTATGACTTTTTTCCTCTTTTTTCAACATATTATGACTTTTTTCGACATACTATACTATGACTTTTTTCCTCTTCTTTCGACATACTATACTATGACTTTTAAAAAATGTTTCTACATACCATACTATGACTTTTTTCGACATACTATACTATGACTTTTTTCACTTTTTTCGACATACTACACTATGACTTTTTTCCACTTCTTTTGACATGCTATACTATGACTTTTTTCGACATACTATACTACGTGTTTTTTTCGACATACTATACTATGACTTTTTTCCTCTTTTTTTGACATACTATACTATGACTTTTTTCCTCTTTTTTTGACATACTATACTATGACTTTTTTCCTCTTTTTTCGACATACTATACTATGACTTTTTTCCTCTTTTTTCGACATACTATACTATGACTTTTTTCCACTTCTTTCAACATGCTATACTATGACTTTTTTCCTCTTTTTTCGACATACTATACTATGACTTTTTTCCACTTCTTTCGACATGCTGTACTATGACTTTTTTCGACATACTATACTATGACTTTTTTCGACATACTATACTATGACTTTTTTCCCACTATTTTCGACATACTATACTATGACTTTTTTCCTTTTTTTTTCCGACATACTATAATATGACTTTTTCCACTTTTGTGACATGCTTTACTATGACTTTTTTCACTTTTTTCGACATACTATACTATGACTTTTTTTAGACATGCTACACTATCACTTTTCCTCTTTTTTCAACATACTATACTATGACTTTTAAAAAATGTTTCGACATACTATACTATGACTTTTTAAATTTTTTTCGACATACTATACTATGACTTTTTCCACTTTTTTCTTCATAATATACTATGACTTTTTTTTCTATGTTTTCGTCATACTATACTATGACTTTTTTTCTATGTTTTCGTCATACTATATGACTTTTTTTCTATGTTTTCGACATACTATACTATGACTTTTCGACATACTATACTATGACTTTTTCCCCCTTTTTTGACATGCTATACTTTCACTTTTTTTCGACATACTATACCATGACTTTTTTTCCTCTTTTTTCGACATGCTATACTATGACTTTTTAGATAGCTATACTATGACTTTTTGTCGATAACTATACTATGACAATAGCATACACTCCAGGATAGGAGAAAAAAACGGTCAGGGGTTGTTCGCATTTCTTTAAACCAATAAAAATCGTCATTGGTGGCACTAAGCTCCAGACACATCGACGGTGTCTCTGCAAAATGTTTCTCTGGAAGGAATTTGTTTAGGTGGTACATTTGCACGTGACGTTGTTTTATCACTTAATAAATGTTGAGGACTCACCTTAGCACCTGTCCAGTCCTGCATCTCAATGAGAACCTCAGTGGGGCCCATCTTTGTCACCTGACTAATGCGGTCATTGCCCAGCCAGTATTCACCTGTTGCATGACAAAGAAGAAAGGTATGCTAGTCAACAATTAATATATGAATAAAGCTGGATATGAAAATATATTAATAAATACCAAAATTAAGAATAAGCGGGACGTCTTAGATAACACAATGGTTTCCATCGGTGGTCAAAGAAGTACTGAGATATTAAAAAAAGTAATAGCAGCATACCCAATGTAGAAATACCCTGTTACAAGTAAAAGTCCTGCATTCAAGTTTTTACTAAAGTAAAAAAATTATGCAGAATGGCCAATTTCAGAAAAATGTATATTATCTTACTGATAATATAGAAATATAGAGTAGTAAAAGTAAAGTATGAAAGGGTATATAATTGAATTACTCAAGTTCAGTTCCTCAAAATTGTACATACATACAGTACTTAACTAAATTTACTTAGTTACTTTTCACCACTGGTTTCTAGCCATCAAAAGTAAGCTCCCTTTAACAGAGCCTCTTGTCTCATATTAAAAGTCTTACCAGGAGTCTCACAGTGACCCTTGCCAGCATCAAAGGCGATGTTGCCGAAACCGCGTCGATATTCGTCCCAGCGTCGTCCAAAATCGACACTGCCATCAAGCCTGTTCTGGATGAGAAGCCATCCTGGGAAAACAAAAGAAGTTCCCTTTAAAAAAAAAAAAAAAAAAAAAAAAACGAAAACCACTACCGAAGGTCTAATCATTCTAGGTATTAACACACTAATCAAAAAAGAAAGTTTAGGTGGCCTAATTAATGATGTTCTCACCTCCGTTCTGGGTGGTCTGATCACAGAAGACCTTGTACGGAGGGTAGAAGGCATCAGGCTGGATCAGGTACATCTGGGAGTCTCTTCCTCCACGACGGTAGATCTCCTCACACTCCTTACCTGAATCACACAGGAGAACGGTTTAACAAAGAAAAACGTTGGTACGTGTAGATATACCAAGGATAGACCGAGATCGAGTTTTACTCATTTAAATGCCCGATATATCCTAGATGTGTTTAAGTTTGGGTTATATTGTCTGTGTATATTTATTTTTTACCTGTCTGTTTAGAATAAGTGTGTTTATAGTACTATTATTAATTACTCTTATTCTATTTTTTCTATTTCTTATAATAATTTTTGTCAATTTTATATCTATTTTATGTCTATGTGTATTTGTGTTATTCTGATGTGTGTGAATTTTTCATTGAGCTGCTGTAACAAGGGAATTTCATCAGTGTGGGATTAATTAAGTCTGTCTCATCTTATCTTCCATCAAGGACCAGAAAATTAAATTATCGTTTAAGTAACTTTTGTGGTTTACCAAAAACATGTGCTTTATTGATCTGTACCATTAGCTCTTGAATAATATAATTGAATAATTTGACAGGTTTTTGGTCAGTCCAAAACTTTGGTCCAAAACAAGATAACTAACCAACAGACCTCCATGAAATTTGGCATAGGTATTCATGACCCACAGAGATGTATCTTTCGGCGACCCCATGTTCTTTCTTTAGCACCACCATCAAATCAAAATGTCACACAAGTTATCTCCTAATCTAACACATTTCTGAGCACACTCATGCTCCCCAAGGCTTCAATAATAAGTAAGTAATCTGCATGTTTTTTTTTGTTTCCTTCAACACTTTGTGCATCAGACTTACCAGACACAACCGGTATGGGACATTTGGTCCTGCACGGTTCCCTGCACTCCTCCCTCTGACCCTGGATGGCCTTCTCCAGCTTCTGGATCTTCAGCCTAATCTTGTCGAGGACCCCCTACAGCCACACAGCACAGTAGACATTAGATTAGGGGTACTTGTAGTTTTTAAGGTTGGATACGCTAGATCTGTCCATTTGTTTTGTTTGTATATTGTATGCATTTCTTTTTGTGTGCATGTCTTTTTTTTTTTTAAAGCTATAGTGCGTCCCCATGAGGAATTCTAAGTAATGACAACAAAACTGTCGCTGCGTCCACATAAGGTAAAGGTACTTTTATTGTCACATACACATACACATACATGTAGCGAAATTCATTCTCTGCATTTAACCCATCCCTCAAGGGAACAGTGGGTAGCCATTTACAGCTCCTGGGGATGCACATGATACAAGCCTTACGTGACCGCCATGTGTGAATGTAACTGGTGTTCATTAATATATGAAAATTACACACTAAAGCTTTAGGATGATGCTTTGCTTACAACTAAACAAGAAACATTTTTGAACGATGCAAGGTTTTGCTGTGGCTGTGATTAAGGACGACTGCCAAATTAACATTTTTAAATGCATTGTTCCCTCTTTTTGTCTCGTGTCAGCTCGTATTTACCTGTAGCACCCTGATGTTGGAGGGAAAGACAGTGTCCACCGTCTCCTTAATGTAGACATGTTGTTCCTCCACTAGATCAGTGTACTGACTGACCACTCTGCTGTTGTCTGACAGGACGAAAAGACGGATAAGCAGGACAAAGGAGCTGTGCGCATCAAAAGCTTCAAAATTGCCGTCATCATTACGGACAATGTACTGTTGTTTGTTCTCGTTTTTGGCTTTTGAGCTAACATCCGACCAGATCATTTGTGCTTCATGAAATTAAACTCAAGAGAGGTCTTTCTCACCGGTGCCAACTCTCTGCCGCTCCCTCAGAGAGTTGGAAATGCTCTTGACGTAGTCGTGGACGGTGTTGGAGGATCGGGCCAAATCTTCCACCTGAGGCTTGAGTTCACTAATGCTCTGTGACAATTGTAAGCAAAAGAAAGTCAATCCTGATGTTTTCTTGATACAAATATGAAGTTGTAAATACTACGCATTTAGATGTATAGCAAATTTCACACAGTATTGGTTTAAAGTATTCCAGCCTGATTTGTGGTCCTCAGAAAAAATACAAAAATGTTTGTTTTTTTCAGTTTTTACCGTCTTGACATTCCTCTCTTGCTTCAGCAGTGTGGTCTTCAGCTCGCAGCCATTGGGACACAAAATGCCCTGTTGGATGGGAGAATCTCTGGTTAGATTTCTGTGCTTCAGTGACTAAAAGAAGGTGGGATCCCTTCTAGGTAGACATTGATTTCATTTTATTAATGAACAAATGCATGTATGAAAATCAATTTCCAAACATCAACCATGCTCCAGGCAGGTAATCTCACACAATCAGACATTAGTGGCTCAGTGTTATTTTGTTAATATAATGTTATTAATGGGTGAAAATGAAGACACAGACTGTTTTAAAAGGTACTTTGTTGAAGGAAGCTCTGACATTGGAGATTTCAGATTTGGGAAGTTTTGGTTGTTTCATCAAATTAAAGGCAATCTTTTTCTTAAAGGTGTTGTAGGTAGGATTGTGAAGATCCAGGACTTAGCCAAATAATTTGAACATTGACAACTTCTCAGTCCCTTCCCCCCTTTCTGCTAAAGCCCAAAACGGTCTCCTAAGCCCCTCCCCCAGCAAGGGAGAATGAATGCGTGTGCATGAGCAGTGATTGACACGCAGTTAGACAGCCCCCCTGGCCCTGATTGGTGCATCTGAACAGGGAGCGGTGGATTTTTGCAAATTGCACTACAGGCTATAGGTGGTGCCAGAGGAGCTGGATTTATTTTTTATTACTTGCTTCATGTAGTTCTACTGGAACATAGGGTCAGTTTCAGCAAATATGACAGAAAGTTAGTTTTATAAGACTTACTTACTGCATCTTTAAACACACTAAGAGGAGTTACATTTGCAACATTATCATGCAACAATAACCCTGACCAAATTAATGATTGTTTACCAATGTCGTATTAGGTAAAGTGTTGGTGTTTTGAATACCAAAATATTAATTTTATTTAATTTTATTCAAGCTTTATTTAAAGACAGTTTCATGTCAAAGAATTTTCCAGATTGATAATGTTTTTAGAGCTGCAAAGATGAATCCATTAATCGATAACAACTATTTCGATCATCGACTAATCATTTTGAATCATTTTCTATGAAAAAAAAAGTTAAAATGATCTGATTCCACCTTCTTTAATGTGGATATGTTCTAGTTTCTTCTCTCCTCTGTGACAGTAAACTGAATATCTTTGAGTTGTGGACAAAACAAGACATTTGAGGACGTCGTCTTGGGCTTTGGCAAACACTGATCGACATCTTTAAATCTTTTAAAAGAAGACGTGTCCAATCAGTGTTCCTTTGGTGACAGTGTGCTGCTGGTGTCTTCCTACCATCTCCTCTGCAGCGTGTGTGCATCCTCCTTCCTCCGGTGGCCTCTCCTTCTCCTGCTGCTGCTGTCCTCTGGCTGGAGCTGGTGTAGGGCGGCCGCGATACCTGCGACGAAAAGCAAGAGACTCTTTACCAACATGTCACTGAGACGCACTGATATGTCTCATTTTACCCATGAACGTCTGGATGGGTTGGCCTCAAATTTTGTACGGACGTTCATGTTCCCCAGACGATGAATCCTCCTGACTTTGGCGATCCTCTGAGCGTCACCATGAGGTTGACTTTTGTGCTTGTTAGTGAAATGTCTCAATGACTGTTCTACAACAAGTAGATCCGGACAAGGAATCTGATTGGTCAACTGGACATTAGGGCTGGGCAATATATCGATATTATATCGATATCGTGATATGAGACTAGATATCGTCTTAGTATTTGGATAACGTAATTGCATTACAGTAAAGTGATGTACTTTTCTGAACTCACCAGACTGTTCTAGCTGTTCTATTATTTGCCTTTTCCCCACTTAGACATTATATCAACATTACTGATGATTATTTATATAAAATCTAAGTGTGAAGATATTTTGTTAAAGCACCAATTGTCAACCCTAGAATATTGCCGCAATAACGGTATCAAGGTATTTGGTCGAGAATATTGTGATTTTCTCCCTATCGCCAAGTCCTACTGGACATTTAGAACGTACTCAGATAGCACAGCATGCACATCATTTCCATGTCAACAAGACAGAGTTGAGTCAAAAGCTGCTTTTGAAAGATTTTGGTTTTTGGTGTTTAGAATAAACTCTTAATTGTGTAAATGTGTGTTTACCACTAGTCTGAAAGAAGACATGTTATGGAAGCAAAACAGCCTAAAATCTCAAAAGTATGTCTTTGCCTGTAGTGTCTCTCTTTAATAAAGTAGCAAAGCCAAAAGTACAATATTTGCCTTTGAAGTATAGCAAAAAAAAATGGAAATACTTAAAATTAAGTACAAGAGTAATTCTTTTTTGTTATTTATTTTTTTTGCCTGGTTGGATCTACTTGTTGAATAATGCTACTTTATACCCTTAATATAAAAGATGAATATATATGCCGCATTAGAATACGTTGTAATTGCCCCAAAAGTCTTTCTGTGTCTTCTTTTCTGACCCAGGTGTCTGTGTTTGAACGCACCTGGCGCCGCCGCTGATAGGAGGCGGGGAAACACGTTTTGGGGTGTAGGTGTCCCTGGCCGCGGCTAGTGGACGGTGACCACGAGCGTCTACGGTCGCCGGTGCCTCCTGCAGGGGGAACGAGAGGAAACAAGACGTGATGAAGGAATAACAAAATAAATGTCATTCATGATGTATGAATCAAATAGTTGAAGCGTGTTTTACATACTGTCCCAGTCTTTGCTGTCTTGGCGTCCTGTGGAAGAAAACAATAAACTATTGTGAATACATATGAAGAGTCAAATCCTTTCTTTTCCGACATACTTGTGTTTGTAACCGTTGTTTCAAAGCTACAGAATCTATGGTGGGCACACTTTAGTATGAGGCAGAAGCAGTTTCTATGCCGCAGACTAGGGTTGGGAATCACCAGAGGCTCCACTATACGATATTATCACGATATTTATGTCACAATACGGAATTTATAAATTATTAAATTAATAAATCTTGGATAATTCAACTGAACGTGGGTGCTTTTTAGTCACAAATTTCCAAAAGGCGACAAAGGAATACAAAAAATGAGCAAAGGAGTCACCATAACAACTAGTTAAAAAAAAAAAAAGAAGTGATTCCCGTAACTTGTGTAATAACACCGCGAAAAGAAAAAATCCACAATTTCTCGATATTCAGTCAGACAGAAGTGATATCTTCAGAAACTTTTGGATGTTGACCATACTTTTATTCAACACACGCACACACACACTCACCGAGTCATAGTCATCATAGTCATCCTCAGCCCAGGCGACGGACACACACAGACACAGCAATAGCAGCGTCCTCATCGTCCTCTGTTGATAAAGTTTCTCTTCTCAGAAGCTCTTCAGTGTGCCTTCACTCCTTTCTCTGTCCCTGAAATCTGGTTTGACCAGGTTTTTATCCTCCCTCTGTCTGTGTGTGTGTGTGTGTGTGTGTGTGTGTGTGTGTGTGTGTGTGTGTGTGTGTGTGGGCGTCCTCCTCCCCAAGCTTTTATTGATCTGTTAAAAAAAAAAAAATGGTCAATAACTGCTGGGACAGTTTGCCCAACCTGAGTCACTGCAGCACACGGTCAACCTGGAGTTTGCGAAGGAACAAAAGGGCAAAAGGACTGATGTGTTTACCTATAACTCAGAATGTGTAAGCCGTTTCCAGTTTGAAGCCAATGCCAGACAGACAATATGCAGAACATTTTTCAGAAAAAGTTTTAAGTTTTGAAAGTAAATGAATGTACGTCATTAGTTTTGAGATGGTTTTCCAGTGGTTGCAGAATGTCTTAAAACATTTGGCAAACATTGTTTAAACAGTGACAGAAAAAGTTTCCTGATCCTTTACTTAAGTAAAAGTAACAATACCAGTGTAGAAATACTCTTACAAGTAAAAGTCCTGCATGTTATATTCTACTTGAAGAAATGTACAAATGTATTACCAGCAAAATGTACTCAAAGTATCAAAAGTAAAATAATTAACTATACATAATGGTATCTTTCACATTGTCTTCAAGGTCCCAAAACACTTTTTTATTTTATGCACACAAGATGATAATTTGAGTACAAACTTTTGCAAGTAGATAAAAAATATTTTTGGGGGTACTTCTGGGATAGAGATATAAATTAATCATTTGTATTAGTGCACGGTGACCTGACATAAATCCCAGCAGACCTTCAAATAACTCCAACCTGAGATCTATCATCTAAGCTGTCTGAAAAAGGGCCATTCTGGAACATATTTTAACTCAGCTAAAGTTACTTTTTAATTGAATTATAACACACAGAGGGAGTTAACATTTTCAAAATGTTGATACCAGTATTTCTTTACACCATGTACATATTGAAATGTCAGCCAAGAAAAATAATAAAGGATTCAGTATTCACAATTCAGTATTTGTCATTATATATATATATAATTATTGGCCGTGTGGCAGGCAGCTTCATGTTGGGAAATGACTCTAACTCTTCCTGACTCATGACCGTTTCATGAATCATTAAATGCTTACTGGAATCAGAGGAGTATAAACAGGACAGATAAGCCAGATTTAAACTAAGGTCATGTAGTGAAGGGGGTTCTTGAAATATTACGTCTCCAAAACTATCTAGAGGTTATTATCAACAAACTTACTTTAAATATGATGGCATCTTCTGGAGATTTTGAACACTAGGTTTGGCTTGATTGATTTTTTTATTATTGCCCCTTGAATATATAATTATTATTAGGGTAATATAGAGAAACATTATATTAATACAGTGAATACTGTTTTCTGAGAGTGAAAAGTCTGCTGACAGTCAAAGCTTTGTTTGTGAAGGCGTTTCAGTTGAGTCCATCAATTTCGGGAAATCACGGCGATTGAGCAACAACTGATGTTTGTTTGAGTCCAAAAGGGAACGTGGTGCTGCGTTATGAAATCCCAGGCATGAACACATACAAACAAACTTTACTAGTTTGGAAATTGTATTTATTTTCTGTGCATACTATAATATTTAAATGGTGTATCCTACTTGAAACAAAACCACTAGCTGGCACATGGACCAAACTAATAAAAAAAAAAAAAAGTACACGTCAAATACATTTTTCCCAAAGATGGTTTCAGTCATTTGACGTAGTTCTGATCACGCTAATGTTTGTTCAAGTGTTCATTTTTCTGGTAAGCTTGGTTTTTATTAGTTATTTGATTAAAAAAAATGGGTTGAAACATCATGATTGACAGCTGGGATTGGTTGGGCGGGTGTGTGGGCAGGACTTCAATACAGCAGCACAGCTGCTGGATCACAACTGGCTGAGACGGATTAGAACCGACATGCCCCAACTCAGAGTAACTTCCTGTTTCTGTGTCACGTGGGTTTGTCCAACGCCACGCCTCTTTAGGAGACTAGCGGGACGTCCTGAGTGTATTGATTCCAACGGGAGAAGTGAACATGAACACAGATTATGATTCTTTCGTCCCATAGTCACCAAAGTAAATTTTGGATTAATTTTCCAGACTGACACATCAGGAGAAAATTAACTTTGTTCGAGAACTGTTTCTGTCTCAGGACCAAACTCTCTCCAGATCCGGCAACACAGATAAGCTAACGTTAGCGAACGCCATAGCAAAACAAATGTTCGTAATGCTATATATGTCTTTTAGCTGTGTAAATATATAATGTTATCAAAAGAAAATATCATGAAATTATGCAAATATAACTTCGTATCCATCCACACAGCGTTCACTACACTTTCAAACGAGGCCACGCCCCTTTAGGAGACAGGAAGAGTGTACCACTTCATTCCACTGGCGCAGTGTGTAATGCGCTATCTTTAGTATAGAGAAAATGTTTGCTACTGGGCACAAAGATCCTCTTTACTAAAGTCAACAAATTTCAAGCAGCACCAATGGTATGAGACGGCTCACTTCCTGTCTCCTAAAGGCAGTCTTGTATAAAGTACTCAAAAGCAATACTTGAGTAAAAGTACAAGTATCTTCCCAGAAAATGACTTTGGCAGAAGTTAAAGTCTCCTTTTAGAATATTACTTGAGTAAAAGTCTTAAAGTATCTGATATTTACAGTACTTCAGTATTCATAGCATTTTTCTGATATTAAAAGTACTTAAGTAGAAGTAAAAGTAAAAGTAAAAAAAAACTTTGATTATGAACTTTATGGCCAAAGGTGTGTAATGTTATCTTCATCACCACTGTCGTTGTGGTCATCGTCTGTTACCATGGCGGCAGAGCCTGCAGCAGGTGCTTCCATGACACTATCAGTCATTATGCTTCCTCCTCTTCTTCTTTAGTTTTGGCCTATGGGTTTTTTTTTTTGCCACTTGGCCACAAACAGGCATCACGTCACCAACTGGAATGGAGCGTACATTATCTTGGCAATTTAGGAGCAATGATTCGCCAAACTTCCTTTTTTTCAGTGTAATAAATTTCTTCTGATTATATTTTGTAGTAACGAGAAACTAAGATGCTTAGGGGAAATGTAGTGGAGTAAAAGTATACATTTTATTTGGGAAATGTAATGGAGTAAAAGTAAAAGTTTCCGGAAATATAAATAACGAAGTAAAGTACAGATACGTGAAAATTGTACCTAAGTACAGTAGTGAAGTATTTGTACTTCGTTACATTACAACACTGCCTAAAGGGGCGTGTCCTCATTTGAACATGTAGTGAACGTCGTGTGGATAGATGAGAAGTTATATCTGAATAATTTATTAATATGTTCTTTTGCTAACGTTAGAGATTTACAAAGCTAAAAGACATATTTAGCATCCCAGAGATTAGTTTTGTAAGGGCGTTCGCGAACGTTAGCTGATGTTAGCTTCTCTTTGTTGCCAGATCTTGTGAGAGTTTGGTCCTGAGACAGAAACAGGTCTCAAACAAAGCTAATTCACTCCTGATGTGTCCGTTTGAAAAATGCCATTTTATTGTCAGAATGTTCTGGAGATATGCGGCTTGTGAGAAACGGGTCCAATATTTACTTTGGTGACTACGAGGCGAAAGAATCGATCATAATCTCTGTTCACGTTCACTTCTCTCGTTGGAATCAACACACTCAGGACCTGCCGCCAGTCTCCTAAAGAGGCGTGACGTTGGACAAATCCACGTGACACAGAGACAGGAAACTACTCTGAGTTGGGCCGTCTCGGTTCTAAACCGTATCTGCTGCACAGACTCTGGTTCCAAAATTACAAGATGGCGGCGCCCGTGTCTGGGATATTTTGGCTTCATTTTTGTACAGTGGGAGGAAGTGGAGACATGTCATCCATTTTTTTTTACAGTCTATGGTTACAATGTAAAAGGCCTGCTTATAAAACTGGAAGTAATTTACTTGCTGACTGCGAGAGATCCCAGAGCGGCCTCAGTACAGAAATGATCAGACGAGGTCTCCACAAAGACACCAGAGATCGCAGAAGTTCACTTAAGGCAGATTTATTTGAAAAAATTACATGTTTACAAGTAAACCGAGCTGTTCCGGACACATCAACAGACTACAGGGATAGACAGCTGAATGTAAGTTTTTATACACCATTTTGGCCGGTGTTAGTTGGACACATTTACACACACTTATATCATGTTTCCTACATCTAAAATTGGCTTTTAACCATTTCAATCCTTAATCCCCATCTTCACTCCCCTTCCTTAATTGTGCCTAGGTCTTTGTGACAATGATCTTTTATTGTTAGTTTCTTATATACATGTTAAAGAAACAGGTGTTCAAAAGTCTTTGGTTTCCCCATGTGAACAGATTTCCATCTGATTATATTACTTTTTAATTATATTGGCTTAGTACAGTACTTAATTGTTGGTCTGACAAGTGGAAGACACTTTACGTTACATTACTGTGTCATTGATCATATTATTTCGGAACGGAGCCAGGCCCAAGTGAGTTTTTTTTAATGCATATCATTGATTAATATCCCTATCTCAGCTTTTTCTTAAAGAAAAGACTCCTCCGCTCACTGACAGCCATTCTAACTTCCCTGATTCGCTCACTCACATCACTCTTACTTCATCCTCGTTCAAACGCAGAACAAATTTCCAAAACTGCACTTCTTGTCATCTCCCTCACACAGACAGAAGAGCCTCCTCTTCAAGTCAGCTGGGACTAATTTGTGCTTTACACAAGATACACTAATATCATGAACACAATGTGTATTAAACAACCATCATGGCACAGGATTGATAGTGTATCGTGCTAAACTTCCCTAACTAGAAAGAAATCAAAGAGTTTTTGGGACCTGTAAATGGATCTGCATCCCACAGCGTCATATCATAGTGAGGTTATGTTACTCCGACTGTTAGATCTGGCTCGTCGGGTCTCCTCAGATGTGTCAGATCTCCTTGGCACAAACAAAAGGGAGAGTGTCATTGCAGGAGGCGGCGTTCCACTTCTTGCGATCTGTAATGCGGAAGATAGACAGAAACATTTACCTTCAAGGATTTGTATTTTAAGCTGAACATACAAAGAAAATGCTGGCTGTCAATGTACAGTCAGCAGAAACTGGATTTCTGGGAGTTGAACTATTAAATTGGCCAACTATTTTGGTTTGAGTCATTTTTATGAAAATCCTCTGATTCCATCTTTTTAAATATTATATTATATTTTCTAGTTTCTTCACTCGCTTTTTATTATCTCTCTCCCTCTCTCTCTCTCTCTCTCTCTCTCTCTCTCTCTCTCTCTCTCTCTCTGTGATTGGCCAAAGTCTCCCGTCACAGGTTCGATTTTCTAAAGCCTGAAAACAGAGCCAAGAGGAGGTGCAGAAATGTTGTTTCTCTCAGAACACTTAAATTGCAATATGCTGAAAGGTTATTAAGGGATTTCTGCCCAATGACACACAAAAAAAACTGCCTACCTCATCTATAACTAATTCTGGTCCCATTCTGATTGCTGTTTGCTTTTTGCTGAGTCATTTTTAAATGTTCTCTCTTTCGGGTATTTTTAACAAGAAATAAACATGTGAACAGAGCGGGGTTTAAATATGTGTGTTTGTGTAGTTCATTACATCCATAATTCATCTCCAGACAGTGCATTGTTCTCCTTTTGTCTTGCACGTTGTAGCGCTTGGACCAGTTTTTGTAGTTAAACTTGGTGCCGTCAGTCCACATCCAAAAACCGGACTATGGATAGAAAGACACAAACATGCCAACATAAATACATTGTAGGACTGACAAATACTTTGAAAACATAAACTAATTAGAATGATTTAGCGAAGTTATTCTATAATTTTTCTATGATCTTATATTTTCTATTACTGTCATCTCTGGTGGAAAAGTTTATTGGTCAGATGTGAAATACACTCCCTCAGTAGGGATGTAATCCTACACTCCACTCATAATAAAGTTTGCAACATGATTTTCTCCAGATTTTTTTAATAGAATTAGCTGCAGACAAATCACTGAAAAATATTCCTTTATTTATATAAACTGTGCAACTGTGTCCGCTTATCAAAAGTGACACTAAAACTGTATTTTTATCCTAAATAACACAAATTTACTAAGGAATTATTTATTATACATTTAAAAACAAAAAATAACTAACTAAATAGAAAAAAAATCTCTTCAAATAAATGAACTAAGAAGACATAGTGATGTCTGAAGTCAAACAAGTGAAATCTAAAGTAGATAATGCCCTAGGCCGTTTCAAAATTGTATTGCGATACATTTTTTATCTCAACCGGTTGTAATCTTTACACATTTATATCCATTTTAACCGAGTCACCATGCATCGTTACATCCCTAACCCTCAACGACTTTTCCAAAAAGCATGTCATATGTTTCATGTCAGTCAGGCTTTAGTTGACATTCAAATTTGGAGGAAAATTAAAAACTACAGTAACAGAATCTGGAAGTGCGTAGGGTTACACACCTGAATGCAATCGTTGCCACCGATCCAGGTTAGGGGGAATTCATGGGTGTCTTCTTTGGTCAAAATCTGGATGAAGTTATTCTCCTCATTACTGTGGACCGACGCCAGGTTGCCTCCTTCAAACAGGCAGTAATCCTGGAGGCGACAAGAGAGGAAAGAGTATTCTCATGTTTGGTTCGTTGCAACATGACCTGAAGCATGAGCAGCTCCACTCCACCACTCCTCACCTCCGCTTCAGACCAAGTCTTCGGGCTGTCGATGAAGGCGAAACATCGATTTCCAAGGCGGGACCAATCCTCCGGGCAGGAGTTCTCGTCTACAAAAAATATATTTCAAATATTTTACTGACCTGCAAGTCGGGCTGCACAATTAGTCATTTAATAACTGCATCACCCACTTGATTTCATTTCATGTGCAGACATGTTGTCTTTAAGAAAAGCTTGTCTAACTTTATTACTTATGGTGATTTAAAGGTTTGTACATTTGAAGCAATTTGTATTTGTAGCTGGATTTATGCGTTTGCAGTATCTGCTACATTATTTTTAGGAGGAAAACAATGGAACAATCTCTGTGACCTTGCTATTTTGCTCTGTATCGTTGTTAAAAATGTCATTCCAACGCATTCTCATGAACAAGTTCATACGATACTGTACAAAAACTTTTGCACAAAAATCCGTAGCATATGTTTGAGGAAGATACTGTACGGCAGCAGCGCTTAGAAAGTGCTCACTTGTCATTAGATGCTAGTCAAAAAGCTTCGGTCCGTGCACTCTGTCATACAAGTACGTTACCGCTGTCACTGCGCATTCACTGACCGACCGTGTTCGGGAGGAAAAAAATACGTGTGTGCAAGTTCATAGCGGTACTGTGTAAAAAGCTATCTGAAGACAAAATTGCCTTGACAAAGCTGTCTGTTTCGAATCAACATGGCATTTATTTAAATACTTAATTATACTTAATACTTAATAATGGACCAATGTCAAAGATTGTTTTTCCCATCAGTCACTTAGGAAAAAAACATAGGAAAATAGGGTCCAGGTTGAAAAAAACGGTAGATACCCTTTAAGCCCTGTACTTAGGTACTGTAATTGAGGAAAAGTACTTTGTTACTTTCCAGCACTGTCCAAGAACTTAGTCCAGCAAAAATGAAGCTTCACAATAAAGCAAAAATGATCATCACTCACCACACTGAACACGTGTGACGCCCGGCGGTGTCCTCGTGTTTGGTATCTCTACCCCAGTGATGACATTGACGCACCAGCAGTACCCGGTGGACCCAGAGCACTGCTGGGGGAGGAAGTTCCCGTTTGCGTCACACTTCGGGACAAAATGTCCAGGCACTCTGGGGCTATTCTTTCTCTGTTCCTGGCAGAGGCCTGAGTAAAGTAGTAGTGGATTATAAAGTAGCAGAACATGTAAACACTCAAGTACAAGTACCTCAACATTGTAGAATTGCAAAGATGAATTGATTAGCTGTCAACTATAAAATGAATCGCTAACTTTTTTGATAACCGATTAATCGGTATGAGCCATTTTTATGTAAAGATGTAAGATTCCAGCTTGTTAAATGCGAATATGTTCAAGTTTCTTCTCTCCTCTGTGACTGTAAACTGAATATCTTTGAGTTGTGGACAAAAACAAGACATTTGAGGACGTCATCTTGGGCTTTGGGAAAACACAGATTTTTCACCATCTTCTGACAAACAACTAATCCCTTAATCCAGGAAATATTAGTCAGATCATTCGAATATGATACTAATCATTAGTTGCAGCCCTACAACATTGTACTTAAGTACAGTACTTGAGTAAAAGTATTTTGCGTTACTGTCCAAGAATAAAAAATGTGACACCCATGCACACGTCATCACTCACCACACTGAACAGGTGTGACGCCCGGCGGTGTCCTTGTGTTCGGTATCTCTTCCCCTGTGATGATATTGACGCACCAGCAGTACCCGGTGGACCCAGAGCACTGCTGCGGGAGGAAGTTCCCGTTGACGTCACACTGTGGGACGAACTCTCCAATGCGGTCATGGCTGTCCTTCCTCTCTTGTTCGCAGAGGCCTGAGTAAAGTACAGTATTTGTATCTGAAATGTAGTAGACTATAAAGTAGCCATACATGTAAACACTCAAATGCCTTAACATGTAGAGCTGCATAGGTTAATTGATTAGTTGTCAACTATTAAATTCAATGCCAACTATTTTGATAATCAATTTATTGGTTTGAGTCATCAAAATAGTTGGCATTGAAGTAAAAATTCTCTGATTCCAGCTTGTTAAATGTGAATATTTTCTAGTTTCTTCTCTCCTCTGTGACAGTAAACTGAATATCTTTGAGATGTGGACAAAACAAGACATTTGAGGACGTCATCTTGGGCTTTTGGGAAAGACTGATCCACGTTTCACCATTTTCTGACAAACAACTAATCTATTAATCCAGAAACTCTTCAGATCAATCGACTATGACACTATTCCTTAGTTGCAGCCCTACAACATTGTACATAGGTACAGTATTTGAGTAAAAGCTAGTTTCCAGAACTGTCCAAGAACTCAGTCCAGCAAAAACAATAATGTGCCACCTGTGCACCCATCATCACTCACCACACTGAACAGGTGTGACGCCTGGCGGTGTCCTCGTGTTCGGTATCTCTTTCCCCGTTATGATATTGACGCACCAGCAGTACCCGGTGGACCCAGAGCACTGCTGCGGGAGGAAGTTCCCGTTACCATCACACTGTGGGATGAACTCTCCAATGCGGTCATGGCTGTGCTTCCTGTCTTGTTCGCAGAGGCCTGAGTAAAGTACAGTATTTGTATCTGAAATGTAGTAGACTATAAAGTAGCCATACATGTAAACACTCAAATGCCTTAACATGTAGAGCTGCATAGGTTAATTGATTAGTTGTCAACTATTAAATTCAATGCCAACTATTTTGATAATCAATTTATTGGTTTGAGTCATCAAAATAGTTGGCATTGAAGTAAAAATTCTCTGATTCCAGCTTGTTAAATGTGAATATGTTCTAGTTTCTTCTCTCCTCTGTGACAGTAAACTGAATATCTTTGAGATGTGGACAAAACAAGACATTTGAGGACGTCATCTTGGGCTTTTGGGAAAGACTGATCCACGTTTCACCATTTTCTGACAAACAACTAATCTATTAATCCAGAAACTCTTCAGATCAATCGACTATGACACTATTCCGTAGTTGCAGCCCTACAACATTGTACATAGACAGTATTTGAGTAAAAGCTAGTTTCCAGAACTGTCCAAGAACTCAGTCCAGCAAAAACAATAATGTGCCACCTGTGCACCCATCATCACTCACCACACTGAACAGGTGTGACGCCTGGCGGTGTCCTCGTGTTCGGTATCTCTTTCCCCGTTATGATGTTGACGCACCAGCAGTACCCGGTGGACCCAGAGCACTGCTGCGGGAGGAAGTTCCCGTTACCATCACACTGTGGGATGAACTCTCCAATGCGGTCATGGCTGTGCTTCCTCTCTTGTTCGCAGAGGCCTGAGTAAAGTACAGTATTTGTATCTGAAATGTAGTAGACTATAAAGTAGCCAAACACTCAAATCCCTTAACATGTAGAGCTGCATAGGTTAATTGATTAGTTGTCAACTATTAAATTCAATGCCAACTATTTTGATAATCAATTTATTGGTTTGAGTCATTTTTATGTAAGACTCAAACCGATTAATCGATTATCAAAATAGTTGGCATTGAAGCCAAAATTCTCTGGTGTCAGCTTGTTAAATGTGAATATTTTCTAGTTTCTTCTCTCCAATTTTGTCTTCTCATCTGTGATAGTAAACTGAATATCTTTGAGATGTGGACAAAACAAGACATTTCCAGAACTGTCCAAGAACTCAGTCCAGCAAAAACAATAATGTGACACCCATGCACACGTCATCACTCACCACACTGAACAGGTGTGACGCCCGGCGGTGTCCTCGTGTTCGGTATCTCTTTTCCCGTGATGATATTGACGCACCAGCAGTACCCAGTGGACGCCCAGCACTGCTGCGGGAGGAAGTTCCCGTTACCATCACACTGTGGGACAAACTCTCCAGGGCGGCCCTGGCTGTTATTCCTCAGTTGTTCACAGAGGCCCCCGAACTTAATAATGGGGCTGGTGTGGTTCATGGGCCAGGCATTGCTTAGGGTCAGAAAGGTGCAGAGTGTCAGAGACACGCTGAATGCCTTCATGCTGATGCTCATGCTCATGCTGACGATGATGAACCGGGAGTGTAGCCTGTTGAAATAGGAGCAACAAAATCTAAAACTGTCAACAATATAGAGTAGAGTTCTAAAAAGCGAAATCCATCTGCATGTCTTTCCTTGCGAAATAAATCTGTGTTCAAAATGTTTGATTAAGATAATCCAAAGTAGACTCACCTGGTTCAGGATCAGCTGGTGTGTTGAGCCGTCTCTGCTGCTTCTGTCTTTATATCCTGCAGATTGCTGACACTTCTGCTGTGTAATTTCCCACGAATTCACTGGAGCTTTGAGGTCACATGTAACACAGCCGAGCTGCAGAGATGGATACTGCTTTGTCTTTATCTCATCAGTTTTTCTTTCTCAGACTATTGTAATCATTGTGAGTTTAAGGTAATCATTGGGTATCATTTTTATATTGGCCTTTCATTGTTCATAGCCCCGGCTTCCCAGACTGTCTCGTCTGATCTTAGGGTTACTTGTTCTTATCTTATCTATATGTGCTATTATTTTCCCGATTTTGTATTGTACAAATCTAGGTTACAGACCATTTTTGCAAGTAAACACTGACACCACTTGGCTGGATCATATGAAATTATATTCTCCAGCACTAACATGAGACATAAAATCCAAAGAATCTAACATTTGTTTCGTTGTCCAAGCTTTACATTACAAAATGTAACAAGTAGCCTGTTTTCCCACGTTTACACATTACATATCATTACCAGTGAATAACTGATGCGACCTAATGTCAGAAAATCTGATCACGCCTATAGGTGGACAAAACATGACACATCCCTACTTCCTGTGCAGACAGAAATTTAAAGACAAAACAAGAAGAGTCTAAAACTGTCTTTTTACTTTTAGTACTTTAGTACTGCAGTAGCCCTTTCTTTATGCAAACAATTGGGACAAACAACTTTGTCATGACACTGCATCTTGAACTTGGACCCTCTTGCTCATATATCTTAATTGCCCACGAATTCACTGGAGCTTTGAGGTCACATGTAACATAGCCGAGCTGCAGAGATGGATACTGCTTTGTCTTTATCTCATCAGTTTCTCTTTCTCAGACTATTGTAATCATTGTGAGTTTAAGGTAATCATTGGGTATCATTTTTATATCGGCCTTTCATTGTTCATAGCCCCGGCTTCCCAGACTGTCTCATCTTATTTAGACATTTCATTTTGAAATTGCTTGAGAAATAGTGCACATAGCTGCCATAAATAGGAAAAAAAATCTCCCCGGACCCCCTTAGCTGAGCCCCGAATGTTTGCAACATCTAGCTCTGCCCCGGCTGTCTGTGCTCTTTTGGTGGCTCACTTGATGTGACGTGTTATACGCTGCACAGAGGATTGTAGGTCAGATATAGAAAGTATGCTGGCTTGTATACTGCAAAATGTGACCACATGCAGTTGGACATCATGGTATAGACATACATTTGACATGCTTTGTATTGGGACATACCAAATAGTTTGAGTATTGGAAAGCAGCCAGAATCCTTGTAGCTGAAACACATCCATCACTCATTTGTCTGTTATTGAGATCTGAGAGTCTTTTTGAATGTTTGACACAAGGCCGCATCAGTTACACACTGGAAACTAATAACCGACCGGGCAGGGTGGGAGAGAGGCCACATGTAATAAAAGGCTGCTGTTCTTGGATGACTTTGCATATTTGTAATATAAAATCTTTTGTCATGTCTTTATTGTATTATCAGCAGGTTTTTACAGTTTCTTATATATATATATATATATATATATATATATATATATATATATATACACACACACACACACACGGTCAAAAGTTTGGGGTCATTTAGAAATTTCCATTCTACTCCATTCCAGACAGAACACCAGCTGAGATCAGTTGCATTGTTTTTTTAACCAGGGCAGCAGTTATCAGATTACATTATGTGCTTTCATAATTGCAAAAGGGTTCTCCAATGTTTTCTCAGTTAGCCTTTTAAAATGATATCAGATTAGTAAACAGAATGTGCCTTTGGAGCATTGGATGAATGGTTGCTGATAATGGGTAATGTAGATATTACATTAAAGATCAGCCACTTCTTTCTACAACAGTCGAGAACCCTTTTGCAATTATGTAAACACATAATGTAATCTGAAAACTGCTGCCCCGATTACAAAAACAATGCAACTGATCTCAGCTGGTATTCTGTCTGTAATGGAGTGGAATGGAAATTTGTAAGTGACCCCAAACGTTTGACCGGTAGTGTATATACACAGGTACTTTGCTGCACAATAATCGCTTATCTAATAATCTCTTATTATGCTCAACAATTATTTGCTAAGATTTTAATTTCAACTACACTTAAGCAAATTTTAAATGGAGCTTGGTGCCATCCGGTGGCAGAGTCAAGGGTGGTGTAGATTCCAGTACACAGCATATTTCCAATTGTTACGTCCCGTAGTGCTAGGGGTATCAGGACATAAACATAAACCAGATGTAATTGGTATTTGAAAGGATATTTATTTAGAATAAGGCAAAAAGAACTCACAACAGGAAAAAAAATTGGGCGATTGGTGCTGTGGAAATCAAAAACAGAATATAACAAAAAGAGATCCTCAAAAGGAAGACTACTTCTCCAACTATACGAAACAAAAGGATAAACAAAAATCATCTCTAACTAAAATACTTAGTAAAACAAAAAAACACAATACTCACAGCACCCCTGCACCTAATGTCACTATACAAAACAAACCTGGTAGATGCAAGAAGGATATCAGTTTTTAAAGCTCAACCCTGGCCCACTCCCTCACACACTCATACATCGAGGCAAACAAATCTGGTCTGGCAGCTGCCCTCAGCTGCCATCAATCAGGCTATTTAAGCCGGAGGCAGACTTCATTGAAGCTTCTCAAATGGGGCAGAGGTAGCATGCCGCACCAATCAGTGTCCCTATCTCAGGGAACCCCAGGAACTGGGCGGGACTTCCCTTATCCACCCAATCCGCTGCACAGGATGGCACAGCCTGCTTCGCACCTCAGATAAAGCACAATCAGTTAAATACCACACACGAGGATGCCGGCGGCAGCCGTAACACAATAATTACTGCAGAAAGTACAGAGGGAGTTCTCTTATTTTTATACAGTCTATGCATATTTCATAGGGACTGTTTCAATTTTATTTTAAGAATAATTTGAAAGATGTTTTTTTCGTGAATATAAATTAAATGTTAAAAGTGATTATATAAAAGCAATACAATATATATATATATATATATATATATATATAAAAGTACTATTAATGAATACAAACATACAGAACACAACAGAGCCAGAACAGCAGAGACTGAGCGGAAGCTATTGCCATCACGGTCCAGTGCAGACAGCGGTTACAGTACATTATGTAACAGAAACCACGTACAAGATTATACAACATGTGACTGCTTTACCTCAGCTTGTTTCCAGAGTCATAAACAAAAGAGGAGACAATCAAATTCAGCAGGACAGTTTTTCCAAATAGACATCGCATTTTAGCAAAACCCTAAACCTTAGTTCGACTGATATCTAAAAAAAAACAACCTTATGTGTCTAACAGGTCTAAAAAAGTGCAAAACACAAATTCACTGTGCCTCTTTAAACGTCGTCATGCACTGATACATTTTCACAGGCACACACTCACACAGGTTTCCTCCCATAAGTTAATCTTCATGCTCAGAACCTCTTTTCACACTTCAGTTCCAGTTTTTACTTCCTCTTTACAGTTATACAAATCTGTATCTCATTCTCGTGTGTTTCCCAATGTTAACCATTATAGAGTGTTACCCTCATTATTAGGAATCAACTCTGCAAGAAAATCAGGTAAGGCAACACAGACTAACGATAGAATCCTAATTTTTAATTTTTCAAATTTTTTTTCTCTTCATATATTATGTATTGTTTAATACGTGTAGGAATACCAACATGCCAAGCCCCCTGAGGGTTTTCTGGGTTTCCTTTGCATGTCCTTTTTCATTTAATCTCGCCTAAATGTATCATTGTTGTTGTTTTTAACGTGCTAAATAAGCATGTGTCTTACAACAGCAGTTATTACACCATACATTATCCGGTTGTATCACAGATGAACAGATAAATGACAGAATAAGGGAAGCACTTGAGAAAATGAAGGCTATGAAACTGAATAAGTGCAGTTTGGCTTCCCCAAATAAGAATGAATGTGGATTGACACAAAGCAGGGTTGGTTTTAATGTTGTCATCTGCTGATCAGAAATCTTATAAACCCGCTTACGGATTTATAATGCTTTTGCTTTGCAGTTAATGATACTGGCTGGGTTTTTACTGCTGAGGCTGTGCATCTGAATTACATTTTTCAAGAGTCATAACTCCTCAAAATGTCAGATCGTGAACATGTGGATGGCAGAAATAATCATCACAACCCAGGCAGAAAACAGTTTGTTGTATTTGTTTTTGTCTGTGTCACAAAGTAAAAATCTGTAAGCTGCCAAAGTTTTGACTGCATATACATTATTTATGGCCAAAAGTATGTAGAGAAGAGTTGGTCTGGGTTTTTCCTGATTTGCACCCAATAGTACCATAGAAGGGATATCTTAATGCTAAGCATATCATTCCATTTGATTTGATTTAGCAGCTATTCTTCCTGGGGTCTTTGATGTTTGAATTCTATGATGGACAACACTGTAAAAAAGTCCAACTTCGACAATTAAGAATACATTAAGCGCCATTCATAGTGCTTTTAGATCAACTCCAGAGTTCTCTGCTTTGGAAAAACAAAAAAAAAACATAGTTATAACAGATAAGTGCCTTCTTTAACATTTTCTACATTGCATATATTGATATCATAATAACTGCACAGAGCTTTCCAGCCGGAGAACTCAACTTCGCATCCAGGGGAACTCAAAAGACTTCCAGAAAATGTGTGTTCGTGTCCTGGGAGTTCTACTTAAGGGGACCTGTGTTTTAATCCAAACCACAATCATTTTCCTAATCTTAACTAGTCGTTTTGGATCACCTTTTGTCAGCTAAATTTAACTGTAAATACCGCTAAACATAAATGTCATGTGACCGATCATCAGAAATTGTTGTGCATGCGTTTTTTTGTACGATATCATACGAACCCGTTCATGAGAATGCCTTGACCAATGTGAAAGAACTTGATTGTTCTGCACAGAGTCCACCTCACCCAACATATTTGGGATCAGTGTTGGGAGTAACAGCGTTTAAGTATAACAGCGTTACTAACGGCGTTATTTTTTCAGTAACAAAGTAATCTAATTAATTACTTTTCCCATCGTTGCAACACCGTTATCGTTACTGAGAATGTAAAGTGGCGCGTTACTACAATTTGGTTGAATGAAGCGCGAGGTGTCAGGTTTTGGCTATACATCAGCTGCCTGGAGAGAGCAGGGGTGGGGATGATGACACCGTTGCAAATGCGATGATGATTGGCTGGGTGGGCGGATGCCCTGCTCACGCTGTCTCACTGCACGCTCTGACTACCACTAAACACAAGACCGCGACAATGGCGACGAGCCAGGGAAATTCAAAGGTAGCGTTCTCGAACTGGAAGTACCGGCACTACTTCTCGCTCATTGAAATTAAAGGCAAGAATGTTTATGTAACATGCACTCTATGCCCAGGAAAAAAGACTTTATCCACGTCTGCCTCAAGCAACTCGAATCTTATGAAGCACCTCACATCAACACACGCTAACACGACACTTGTTGCTGCTGCTAACCCAACCCCAAGCCCAAATTCAGCTAGCGTGAGCTCCAGCGAAGGAGACGGAGCCACTCTGTTAAAACAAGCAACGTTAGATTTTTCGGGTCAGCAACAGGTGACCGAGGCCGAGCTGAACACATTGATTGCAAGGATGTTATAGAATGTAATAGCGTTATAGAACATAAAAAATAACGTCACAGTTACTTTGCTGAGTAACTAATTACTTTTACAATGTGGAAACTGAGTTACTAAATCAATTACTTTTCGGGAGAAGTAATTTGTAACTGTAACTAATTACTTTTTTAAAGTAAGATGACCAACACTGTTTGGGATGAACTGGAATGCCGACTGAGAGCCAGCCCTGGGGTCTCATTTATAAACGTGGCGTACGCACAAAACGGGGCTGAAAATGTGCGTACGCCACTTCCCACGCAAAGGTTGTGATTTATAAAAAACAAACTTGTGCGGTCCTCTGACCCATGCGTACGCACATTTTGGAGACAAAATAGGAATTGGCGACGCAGATGGTGAGGTGGTGAACTGAAGTCAGACTGCAGAAAGTAAATGTGGGAAGAACGATTACTCTACGATTATTACGATATTACGATTATTCTCATTTTTTCACTCCTTATCATCCACATTACCATGAAGATTAAATCCAGCAGTGTTATTTGTGCTTGTACTGAGGGATAATTGTTCCATAAACACCTCCAACTCAAATCTTAAATAAGAATGTGTTCTTAATGTTTAATCGGCGCTGTCTCGCCGCCACGTTGTCCGCTACGGAGCGCAGGAGGAGGAGGAGATGGCCCGGCTGCATGGATTACCCTTATCTAATGAGATAACGACAGAACACAGTGTAAATGACCAATTATCTTTTTAATTATGTCTTTAATACTGTGCATATATCATCAAATGTCAAAGTCCGAAAATACAGCTGTTAAGCTCTCGCGCAATCGTTACCCTTAATGTCCTCGTTATCAGTCCGAACTTTAATACTGTTTGTGACAAAACCTGCATGAAGAAAAGTGTGTTTGCCTATTACACTTTCTTTCGTCTTCAAATTGTATCTCGGGGTGAGGGATACCACTAGTTGATGCTGTGTTAGCAACAATCACAAATTGTTGTAAACATACATACTGCGGTGACCGTGCGTAATGCTGCATGATGGCGCTGATGGCACTGCAGGAGGACTACGCTAATAGAAGAATCAGGAGAAAAAGAGACTTCAGGGACCATGACGATGACTGGCTAATATGCCGATTTAGATTCCCTAAAGCTGAGCTCTTGGATCTATGTACTGAATTGGGTCCAGTAGAGAGGGCAATAAAGCGCCGGAACCGTGCCATCCCAGTCCATCCCGGTCCAAATACAGGTCCTCGCCACTATGGGGGCAACCGGCTGTTTCCAGAGGGAAATGTCAGACAGCTAAGTGTTTTTTTTATTTTTTTATAAATAGTTTATATAATCTTCAACTTCATCACTAAGGCTTGTTTGGATATAATATATAGTTCTGTTAAATCTTATCATATAGGTCTGGTATATCGAAGCTGTCCCTGAGTGCCGTAATGTCTGCCGTTTTGGACGTATTATTAATACATGTAGTTATAGACCAGGTTTCCCTACACTGTGCAAGAACAGGCCGAGGTTATATTTCAATTTGCAGCAATTCCTGAACGTCTGAGAAGTCTTTTGCTTTTTCTTCACCAGTCATCATGATTCGGTGTAACAACTGCCAGTGTCATTCATAGACTGATCAGCATTCACGAGGTGCTTTGCATTGACTATTTATGGTTACAAATGGGTGAGGACAGGGCGGGATAAGAGGCTGATCCTACGCACACTTGTAGGTAATCTCTGATTTATAAAGGGAACATTGCTTAAAGGTGTGCGTACACACGGTTTTATAAATGTGACTTTTTTTTGGCGTATGCCATTTTGGGCTTTTGGGCGTACGTACCCTTATAGTAAGGATCCTATGCACAGTTTTATAAATGAGACCCCTGATCACCCAACATCAGTGTTGGACCACACTAAAGGAACTACAAAGTCATGACAGCATTTGTAATTGAAATCTGCGTTTAAATAAGTGCCACAAGCAGTAAAGTCACCTTTATTAGACAAAGAAATTCCCATGATTTCTTTTAACTTTGGTGAACGTTGATATATGAATTAGTACCGTTGACTATGCTGATCTTTTGGTGGAACAGACAGCCGGAAATTGCCAAAACCGAGGAAGCTATCTTAGATTGTTAGCTGTGTGTTCGGACTCACTTTGTCTCACTATCTGATTCATTCATCCACTCGATTACTCTTTTCCTTCCTTCCTTCCTTTCTTCCTTCCTTTCTTCCTTCCTTTCTTCCTTTCTTTCTTTCTTTCTTTCTTTCTTTCTTCCTTCCTTCCTTCCGTACAGTATGGGACAGAAGACCAACATTTACCTTACCCTCCTCTTCGTCTACCTGTGCTGGGGTCAGAGGTCAAACCCAGAAGGCGAGAGGTCATCCTGCAATCAGTGTGACCTGCAGCTCGCCTGTAACTGCTCCTACGGAGGATTTACCCGCATTCCCATGGTGACAGACCGCGCCCTGACTCTTGATCTCTCCTTTAACGACATCACCGGGGTGACCAGTGACGATCTGAGAGGACACAGGAGACTGAGAGCTCTGAGTCTCCACGGTAACGTTGATCAGGTTTTATTGGCTTTAGAGCAAGCATTGTCTGTAAAACAAAAACAAAAAAGATATATTAATTAATGTGCACGGTGCAGATTAAGTAAGAGTTCTTCACCATAAGTGATTCATTAAGGAGTCATGACATCTGATTTCCTGTCCATATTGTGTTTAAGTGGATATGTACTACTGTATTAGACATGATTTCTTTCTAGAGCAAATAAGAAATCTCTCATAAAATTTTGACGGTGTGCCAATTGCGAAGACTAATGTAGTACTCGAGACCGGTCTTGGTTGCCTGTGCATTGTCTGATTTATGTGTTACCATCACTACTGTGATTGGATGTAGAACTTCCTGCTTCAAATGCAACCAATATCTTGACTTATTTGTAATTTAAAATTTGTTGCCAGACCATTTTCATGCATTAGATGAATTCATTAATTTGTAAATTAATGTTAAAATTAAAACGGTGAAACTAAAATTAATAAAAGTATCTCACCTCCAAGCTCCATTTAGTAGCTTTTCAGGAGTTTGTTTTTTATCATTTCACATGGACTTCATTATCGGAGTTTGCCCAGTTTTAATCGAAATGAAATTTGCAAATGTCCACATTTTCTAATGCCTAAGGTCCAGAATGGACTTTGAACCTCAGTTTTAAGACAATGTGGATTAGAAGCCTTAAATTGCTCAGAAAAACTTTTCTTATCAGGCATTTTATTGCGGCAAACAGAGCCAAGGTAACTTAGAAGCATGTCCAGATCTAGATCTAACAATAACCATAATATAGCGATAAGTAATTATAATCAATGGTCCCAGGATTGACCCCTGTGGACCCCCTGATGAAATTTTTAGAATGTTGATTTTTTATATGTAGATATTATCGTCCTGCAGGTAACAGAGTAGCTATGATCCATCCGTCAGCGTTTGACTCTCTGTGGAGTCTGGAGGAGCTTGATCTGTCCGACAACCAGCTGACTGCTCTCAACCACAAATGGTTCAGAAATCTAGAAGCTCTGCAGAAGCTCAACCTGCTCAACAACCCATATAGGTAAAGCGCTAAGGTTACAGTTGTAAAAACCTTTGCATCGCATATGATGTTCAGTTGTCCCCATACTTTTGTGTGTCTTGCGTCCTCCAGCTGTCTTGGTTCGCGTCCAGTGTTTCAGAGGCTGGTCAGGCTGCGGAGGCTGGGGTTTGGAGGTCCTGCTCTGGAGGAGCTAAAGAGAAGAGATCTATCTGGAGTCACTGAGTTGGAGGAGCTCACTGTGCACGGCAACAACCTGAAAAGGTGAGGCACTGACACTGTTTTTGTGTTTGTGTTGTTAGACGAGAGCTAGTCTGTATCAACGGTAGTACATTTCCAGGCTAAAGCCTAACATCTGGCGTGTGGCTCACCGGCGGATATCAGGGTTTGCCCCTCTGCTCTCTGTGTGTTGCTGTTCTTAAACTTCCTTCGCAACGGGAAACAACTAACTTCGAGCTAGCAAGCTACACGCTAAAATTGGCAAGTTTTGAAGACAATGTGGATCGTGCAACAAAGCAGGCCTGCTTGTGGAATGACTGTAAACATTGACAAAGAATATGTTTACGTCATTTACTATCTAACTTGAACATTTTGGGATTGATTGAAGGGATTGCTGTAGATGAAGTAGTACACATGGCGATACACTGGTAAGAGCAAATTACATTTAACCATGTATCCAGCTAATTTAAATAGCTCATGTTACAGTATTGTGTGAACAGTTAACCCCTTTAATATTGTGGCATTTTCTTCTGCGGGTGCAAATGTTTCACCATAAGTTCCTGCCCGCGACTATTTTTCAGAACCACCGTCGCTGCGTCCAGAGTTTTGAGCCGCCCAAGACGATTATGATTGGTTTTCAAAAAATGCAAACAACCCAGAGCGTTTTTCTTCTCCTCTCCTGGAGAATGTATCTGTGGTGTAGCCAAGGTCTGGTTTCACCACAGATTTGCATGTGAGCTGATGCAGCTGCTTCAGGAGGATGTTTTGTATCAGAGTTTGTGGATTCAAATCTGGTATGAATCCTGAAAGGATTTATCTTCTGGGCTCTGTGAGCAGGACGGTGTGTGTTGGACTGAGTCAAAATGAATTACAGTGTATTTGTTTTCATCTTTTTTTGGGATTTGTTGATGATAGAAAAATATAGAATATTGGCATATTAGGAAAAAGGTAAACACCAAAGACTGAACTAGACTTACTTTCCCCATCTTTCACTATACTATCTCCTATGACTCTCTCCTGTCACTTTCTCTCTCTGCAGTTACGAGTCTGGTGCTCTAGGGGACGTTTGGCCGTTGGGTAGTGTCACTTTGAGCCTCCATGGTCCATTTTTAACAAACACAGCCTTAGCCTCGGCTGTGCTCGCGGATGTTACATACCCTGAGACGCCTCTCATTCTAGAAGACCTCCATCTGATTGGGAATGAGTCTGTTCAGCCCTTCAGAGAGTCAGCCAAAAGGAGAGTCAGGTCTGTCAACAATCTAATTTTCTTCTCTTTTAGCAGAAGAGCGCAGTCACATCAACATTCAAGCTGTAATCTTAACTGTGGACAGTGGAACTCTTAATCGTAAGAAAGTACAAAGTAAAAAATAAGAAATTACAATTAAAGAGAAATTAGAGACTATGGATAAGTACCTCATACAACCACACTTCAAAAGATTAAAAGTATCCCTTTAAGTTCAAATGTCAAACTTTATCCTGCCATTTAAAACTAGCCAAACATGGAATTGAGAATGGGAGACATTGCTACATGCAGTATTTAAATATTGTCAGCTTTTTTGTAAGTGTGTAAAAATATAAAATGCCACATGGCATATAAATCAACCAACCAGATGCTCCTCTGTGATGTTACTCTTCAGGAAAATATCCTTCAACAACCTTTTCGTGTCCGATGAGGCCATCGTTAACCTCCTTGTGGCGTTGGATGGAGTGCCAGTCACATCCGTCTTCATGGATGGCGTCACGTTGACAGGCGAGGGCAGGTAGGAAACCAGCACATCAACATGATCCATCAAATCCATTTTGTCACAAGCGTGTCTTTTTTGCCATTTTCGGGCTGACCTTAACTCCTTTCATTTGAAAAGTTTCATCAGTATTTCTCAGTAATTATGCCAAATAAGTTCAGTGAGTGGGGGAGATTAGCAGCATGTTTACTCGACCAATCAGCAGCCAGATAGAAACGTGAATCAGCTGTTAATGTGCGTACCTGACGACCATCCAAATCCCGACTGTTTTTGGAATTCCTTCTCCTTAACTAAAAAAATTATTACTAATAACAGCCACTTTATATAGTTCTGCAATAAAAAAAATCAGAAGTGAACAACTGTTGTTTGAATGAATGATTGCATGAATAGTAAAATGTTTTTTTGTTTCTTGGTTGGTGTTAGGTGGGAGAGAGCCAAACAGACCGATCAAAAAAGCATCGACGAATTCTTCGTACGAAACGTCGTGGTGCTGAATGTCTTTAAATTTGTCTCCTTTCTGCAGCTGGGGTTTATGCTGAAATACCCCAGGAAGGTGTCCGTTATAAACTCTCGGGTAAGGAAGGTGGTTATCTGTCACAAGAAAGTCACATGCAGTAGCTACTACATTAATCCATACATAACTAGAGCGAGAAGTCCCAACATATTAAAAATGAAACAAGAAATAACGTCTGAACAGTGAGAATAAAATGTGTAATTTTAAAGTCAAACTTTTCCCCCTCAGGTGTATGTGATGCCCTGTAACACATCCCACCTGCTATCAAACCTGCAGTACCTGGACCTGTCAGACAACCTGCTGACTGACCTGACTCTGACAGAGACAATGTGCAATGGAGACGGCACGATGAAGGACCTCCGAGTTTTAAACGTCAGCGGAAATGCTCTGAAGGTGCCGTCATGAAACTTTAAAGGAAAAACGTCTTTTTGCGTATTTTGCCCATTACTTCGTATCAGTTATATTATTTTACGTCACAAAGAACAATTCCTTTTTACCAAACTTATTTGGAATTCATCCATTCAGTTTTTTTCTTGTTTTAACTTTAATCTATTATAGTCTAATCATAATTGTATATAGGCTGAGTATTACTACTGTTGACAAGTGAACTGATCAGTGTATATATATATATATATATATATATATATATATATATATATATATATATATATATATATATAAATCCAAGAATACTTGACTCTACAGGTTTGAAGAAGAAATCACCTGTTGCATGAAGACTTAACTATCTCTGTTCCTCTGCTGTGCAGTCTTTGTCCACGGTGAGCCAGCAGGTAGCAAAGCTCTCCAAACTGACCCACCTGGACATCAGCAGGACCGGATACATTTCCATGCCCGAGGGTTGCTCCTGGCCCTCCACCCTGCGGTACCTCAACATCTCCAGGGCTAAACTTACAACCATCACCCCCTGTCTACCCGCAACTCTGGAGGTACTGAGAGAAAGACCATGTAGCAGTAATCCTGAAAGACCTGTCACTATCAAGGCTGTTCACTATTCGTACATATAGCTATGGAGAAAAAGAACTGTAATTCGTATTTATAGCTGTAAGCATTGAGAGCCACCTTATAAGACCATGACGATCCATGTAGGGAAGAGGTTGGGGCAGATGGTTTGGTCCTAAAATGGAAGGGATTGTGTCCCAGAAGAAATTAAGGGGAAAACACAAGACTTTCACCAAGTAAACGGGTGTTCTCGTCTCTGGTGTAGGTCACCGGTGTTTAATCCAAACCACAAACTTTTTTGTCAGCTAAACATAACTAAAATACATTAAAATACAGTCCCTCAAGGAAGCGATTGCATCAATTCACGAAAATTCATCTAATCACAGTGAATTCAGTGTAACTCACAATTTTGACCAATCACCGCAACTTTACAGCAAATTTGACCAATAAGCGGAATTTCCCGCGACTTCAACCAATCACAGCAGTCCCACGTGCCAGACGGGAGTGAGAACGTGTTGACGTAACACACATACGTCGCTGAATTCTTTTCCTTGTTTCCGATATGAAGACGAGACGTGTGTGACTCGAACATCTCACATTTACCAACAAAACGTACAGCGAAAGAACATGAAAAACATTTCAGGCTGTCCTTCCAACCTGTACACATTTTAACATCAAAGTCCGCTGTAACGATTTTTCACTCTAAAGTCGCCACTGAAAGCTGCTGCTGCGGGAAAAACGGGAGATGAGACGTACACAATGACCTAAATTGAGGACAGCTACGCTCCTTATTGTAAGTGCAATGATAAGTTAAAGTCCAATAAGTGCTTAATCAAACCATATGAATGTGTCCCAGGCCAGGCCAGGTTAGGAAATTAACTAACAATGAAAAGATCAACAAGCCACTGACAGAAATGTTTATTATTTGTCCACCAGCCATTTTCATGTTACCATCATTTGCAGCATCCTGAGCCTTTTTTCAGTAAGGTTACTAGGGAAACTCAGCCCAGAGTAGTTTTTATCTACCCGAAACAAGTTTCCTTTTATTTTTAAAGAAGTAAACCAAAACATAAAAATCGCAACTTTTTTTGCAATTGTCACTGTCTCTCACAACTTCATTGCAACAAAAATACAAAAGACATTGCAACTTTTATCGCAATTTTTTACAAAAGCTGCCGCAAATTCATAGTCTGGCAATCACCAGACCAAGCTCAAGTTTTTTAAGATTGAACATTAGTCTGGGGAGTCTCTGTATTTTCTCTGCACAAGAGGCGTGATCAATGGCCATAGTTCAAATGACTGTACGCAACTGGATAGTCCTTCAACCAATCAGACCAACGATCCAGGTAACGTAGCAGCGACAGCGGCATCAACGGGTTGTTGCCATGGAGTGCTGCGTTTCGGTGGCCGGCTTGTTGGATGTAAACAAAAAGCTGCTTGGTCGCTTCTCTATCGTCATCGTGTTAAACCCGCCAATAGCGTGCTAGGTGGATAAGCCAGTTTGTGATTGGTTCCCGCAAATTTATAACGGAAGCAGGATAGATAAACGCACAGGTTTCCAGCCTGAGCTGCAGGGAGAAGTCAAATCGCTGTCTAGCAAATTCAGGCATTTTGGTCTGCAACAATCAAAAAAAAAAAGCCACAAAATCCTGGAGGAACTGAACATAACTGTACCCTCTACCTGGCTCACAGTCACCTTTTCCCGATGAAATAAAAAAAAATAACTGTAAAGGCCGCTAAACTTACCTGTCGTGGACCAGCTGGCAGTCGCTGTAATTTTGTAGGATATCATGCACAATTTTTTTGCATTACTTTTCGTACAACATCATACAAACCCGTTCATGAGAATATGTTTACCTTGCATCATTTACAGGTGTTGGATCTGAGCAACAACGATCTCAACGACTTCATTCTGATACTGCCTGCCCTGAGAGAGCTCCACCTCTCTGGAAACAAGTTACTGAAGCTGCCCCCAGGATGGCTTTTCCCCAATCTACAAACACTGACAATACAGGTAAGGACCAATCACATCTCATATTTTTTTTCTTCCAATCCTTTGTATTCCCCAGTGTGACCACTCCTTGGATTCCCACAGGCAAACACCCTGAACAGGTTCGGCCGTGCGGACCTCCTTTCATACGGACGACTCCAGGACCTCCGGGCGGGTCAGAACAAATTTGCATGCTCCTGTGACTTTGTTTATTTCCTCCAATCAGCCATTAAAGGAGGCGAAGACGTGCATTTAGCAGATGGAGAAGAGAGCTACGTCTGCGACTCACCTTTCTACCTGCAGGGGGAACCGGTGGCTCAAGTCCAGCTCTCCATTGTTGTGTGCCATCGGGTTTTGTTTGTGTCTGTAAGCTGTGGGGTGGCGCTTTTTGTAGGGATTCTGCTGTGTGTCCTGCTGTGGCGCCTCCATGCATTCTGGTACGTCAAAATGACGTGGGCGTGGCTGAGAGCCAAGCGTAGCTCCCTGCGACGGCGGCATCGCAGAACTAGAGTGGGCTCAGAAGAGTTGCCGTCCTTTGACGCCTTTGTGTCCTACAGTGAGAGAGACGCTAGCTGGGTGGAAAACTTATTGGTACCCGAGCTGGAGGAACCAAGGTAACGTCAAACTATTTTTTGTTGTACTTTCTGACAATATAAGGCCCTACATTTTACAGTGTTTGTGTATAGTGTCATCCCTATGTTCCCCGGGTCCTATTTTCCCCGATTCCCTGGGTCCTTTTTTAGAAAAAAGGTCCTATGTTCCCCGTTTTTACCAAAAAGGGTTAGGGTTAGGGCCTATTTGCCATGGAATTTGCCTGGAATGGTGGAAAAAGTAACAGACCGGGGAACATAGGACCCTTTATTTGAAAAAGGACCCGGGGGAACATAGACACGCTCCCACTCAAAAGACTAAAAAACTACTTTCATTGATTTCAGTGAACTTTTGTTGAACATTAGGTCACAGGTCAAGGCTTTTTGAATGAGGTATACGAGGGAACACTAAAAAAGTCTGAAGTAAAGTTTGATACAATATGATTTGAAGATGATCAGTATAGCCCACAAAACCTTTTTTTTGAACCATTCCTCAAAAAAACTTATCCCATCTTTACCAAACATGGCACAAATTAAAGGAGAATTCCGGCCAATTTTTACCTGAATCTTGATCACTAGATGTCACGAGTACTGTCGATAGGAAAAAAACGACCAAAATCGGTGCTAGCAAACAGGAGTTGCTGCAGCTAATGGCCAGAGCTCCCAGTTAACTAAAATGCCAGTTGTGGGGGAATGTTCTAAAGAGTGCCTTTGTGCCTCTTAACAGACAAAATGCAATTAAAATTTCTGTGCAACATGAACAGGGCTCTTATGTGATAACAAGATGCGTTTTCAACTCAGACATTGTGAAGAAACCGTTTAAATTCAAAGTTTGTACTGTCACCTACCTCTTTTTCCATTGGTCGCTTCACCGAAAAGCCCAGAAGAGTCGATCACGGAGGTCATGCCTTCGCGACGAAAACTTGAAGTTTATTTGCTCTCTGGTTTATACTCCTACAGGGAGAACGATGAAGACTCAGATCAGAGAATGCTCCGGCCTCTGACCCTGTGTCTCCACAAGCGGGACTTCCTTCCTGGACATTGGATTGTGGACAACATCATGAGTGCCATGGAGCGCAGCCGGCGGACCGTCTTCGTCCTCTCCGAGAATTTTGTCCAGTCCGACTGGTGCCGCTACGAGCTGGACTTCTCCCACTTCCAGCTTTTCGACGGGAATGCCGGCGGAGATGAGGCCATCCTGATCCTGCTGGAACCGCTGTCCACGGACGACATCCCAAAACGGTTCTGCAAACTGCGCAAACTCATGAGCTCCACCACTTACCTGGAGTGGCCTCAGGATGAGGAGAGGACTGGGGAGTTCTGGAGGAGTCTACGCCACGCTTTGAGAGGAGAAGACGAGGATGATTACTGAGAGAGTTAGTATGTGTTACAAAGTATGTAAGAAGAGAATAAAGAACAAAGCAGCTGCGAAGAGAAGAAAAGAGAAAACAAATGGACAAGGAGAAGGAATACAAGGGAGGAGTGTGTCAAAGGAAAAAAAGAGATGAGAAGAGCAGGAAGACAAACTGGAAGCTGATGAATTGAAGGAGTAGGAGCGCTTTCACATAAAAGATGAGATGACGAGACAAAGTAAGATGGAGGAGATAAGGAGAAGACCGAACAGAGGAGTAAATGATGTACAGTAGATAATGCAACTAGATTTAATGTCACAGATGAGCTAAATATTGTGACTTTACTACTGTTTATAAATGAGACCCCTGGTCAGTGGGCCGAAAAGATAAAAAAAAGTCCTCAGTGGAATCTGGGATGGGATGTCTGACAATTTCTGTAACTTTCTGAAACTCACAATCTTACTCACTTCATGTAGTATTGCTTTTGAAATGACTATTTCCTTTGTTTTAATCACTTAAATGATCTACATGATTCTGATAGTTCTGGTTTCTTCGAACCTTTGTAGATTCAAGGGTTTAATCAACTCAAATATTTAGCAAGTGTTTGTATAATAATAATCATGACGAATAAAAAGGGTGGTGATAATTCACAAAAAAAAGTTTAATTGGTTGAAAATGTTTCAGCTCTTTAAAAAAACTGTAATGCATTTAATATTTGTTACCATAAAGGGCGGGGGCAGGGGGGGGAAGCAAGCCCAGAGCAACACCATTGAGAGAAGAATAACCTCCACATCAAATGACCAACAATCAATTGCATACTTTTTTATAATCCTAATCCTATTTTCTGATTTTGGTAGTGAGGATTGCCAAAATTATAATAGACTTCCAGCTTGGATTACAAATGTTGATGTGCTGCAACGTCATTTGCTGGTAGTGTGGTGAAACGGCCACTTGGGGGAGCTGTTGATTTGTCATTCCTGCAACCTGAAGTCAGGTCAGCCAGACAACAGTGGATGTGAAACGAATCCAGGATACAGCAAACATCTGGAGCAATTATCAGACCACCGTGTTTTTCTGAAATAACTTCTTTCAAGTGTTTGTAATTCACGTGAAGTCTCGAAATCAAAATCAGTTCTTTAGCGAGGGGACACTCAAACACAAGAGGTTCAGTATATGCTCAGGCAGTGTGAACAATCAAGGTGATGACAATTTAAGTTAAATTCTAGCTGAGTTGCTGAAATTTGGGTTGCAACTTATTTCTATCTATCTATCTATCTATCTATCTATCTATCTATACTGTGCATATGGGCATACCTGGTAAACTTACTCATTCACAAATTGGGCTGAAAGAAGAAACTCACAACATCTTAAAAGGTGTTTTATGCATCTTGTGGTCAGCGTGGTCTGGGCCGTGTGGACGGCGATATTACGCAGCTGCGGCCTGGGCCACTATGTGCGGGGACCTCCAAGATTTTGTAACGACGCATTGCAGTGATTGGCTACAGAAGAGGAGAAGTCCGTCCTAG
Organism: Sander lucioperca; assembly: GCF_008315115.2. Classification (NCBI taxonomy): domain Eukaryota; kingdom Metazoa; phylum Chordata; class Actinopteri; order Perciformes; family Percidae; genus Sander; species Sander lucioperca. The sequence continues at coordinate 12,081,263 of NC_050189.1, forward strand.
GAGCCGCTGTAAACCCTTTTTAGGCTTCAGTATGCTTTGAACGAAATTTGTAGGATCATACATCTTTAACTTTATACTTTTATACACCTTAACACTTCTTTACAATGCAATAACATTTAAGACGTTTTTTTTTTTTAGCTGACTGTTTTAGAGGGTTACAGCAACTCCTTTTTGTATGCAGTCAGTATTTGCTAAAGTTCCATTATGAATCCGTATGATGGATGAATTCAAGCGTGTGTCTTTAGTTTCAGTGTCTTCTCATCTGGAAGATTTGCAGGATGTGCTCGATCGGCCAATATAGACAGTGTTACATAACAATAATTAGAAATCAATGACAGGAAACAGATTTTGAAGAAAACAAGCACGTGAGTTTTAATATCATCCATACAGGTAATATGCGTAATAAAGTCTAAAATATCAATTAAAAAAATTACAAAATCAACACAACTTAACACCAAGAAAAGTTACTTAACTATGACATTTAGGCTTTCATAGGCAAGTCAATGTTTCTGATTACATTACACCAAACATCAACAAAGGTAAGTCTAGAATACAGTATTCAAATAAGTGTTGGTTATTGGAGGGTTATAAGTTGAGTAAAAACCTGTTCACAGCCCCAAAAATACTCTTGGTACACAAAAATAGCAGGGCAGCATTACAATTTGTTGTGATGACAACGAGTCGGTTAATCATTCGGTCAAAATAAAGATTTTATGAACTCTAAAATAAGGTATGCAGCCAGATGCGTTTTGAAGGTCTGAATACTTAATGAATATCCATTGACTCAATGTAGTCCAGGAGCTCGTCAGGGTCTGCTGGCTCATCCTCGAGTCTCTGTCTGCTTTCCTTCGGCTCAACCACAGACTTAAAGACCTTTTCTAGGTCTGAGTTTCCCTTCACTTCTTTGTTAACTCTCGCCAACAGCTCATCCTGTCCACTTACTTTTAGCATACTCACAAAGTGTTTAAATATAGTAAGCAGAGGTTGGGCGAACTCTATCACACTCTCTCGTTGGTTTGGAAACCCATACGCATATCCTGCGGTGTGCAAACCAAAGACTCGACCATGAGCATCAAACACTGGGGAGCCAGAAGAGCCGTGATACATGAAAGTATTGTAGGTCCCTTCTTTGTCTGCTTTTTTTCCACCCATCATTATGTTTTCAATGCCTTGATCTTTGAGAAGGTGACTGATTGAGAGTAGAGTTACAATACTGTCTTTGTATGGATGTAAATGATCACGGACAGCCTGCTCCCTCTTCTCTTTCTCAATGATAAATGTAGGATCCATTTTTTTTAAGTCCTCCTGCTGGGTGACCAATAATACAGGCTTCACCATCCCGAGGCATTAGACCAAAAATCTTAAGGAGTCCTGGTGGCACCTTCATTTTCTTTGTTTGTGTTGAGTGGTTTGATTTCTGGCTCTCAGGGTTGAGCTCAAGTATGGCATAATCAAGATCACTCTCAGTGTAGCAGATGTCACCTTGAGCCAGCTCGAAGTAGTAGTAATTTATGTGCGGCTCAGGATTTTCATAGTTAAAGAGAAAATACACATCTATACCCTCCTTCAACTTTTGTCCTTCGATACAACCTTTGAAAAGGTGTGCGTTGGTCAAGATGAAGTTGTCAAACAGCACAAAGCCTGTTCCCTGACAAACATTCTTAACAACCACTTTGCAAACTGACTCGCCCAGTTTTAACAGTTTCCTGACTCTGTGAACTTCACTGAATGACTGTTGGATCTTCCCAAAGTTTTCCTTCCTCAGGTTCAGTGCTTCCTGATAAGAATGATCAGGGAATCTACTCTCCATCAATTCTCTCAAAGCTGGAGTCTGCTGACGCAGTTTTTCATAAATCTCCTCAATGTCAACACTGCTGCCACTCTTTTCAACTGCTGCTCTGACACTAATGCCTCTCTGCTGTACTACATCTACAACTGGTGTTGTGTCACACTTTTGAAGTGAATTATTTGATGCGCCGGAGTTTTCCTGCTGTCTTTCAGAACTTGCCCTCTTGTTGTTCCGTGGAAGACATATCTTGAATTGTTTTTCATGTAGGTTGTCAACCTTTTGTGTGCATTCAGTGATGGAATCTGGATCTGCATTGTCAGACAGAGTGAAGTTGTCGAGGTCATCAATGAAGCGACCGTCTCTTTTCAGACACTCTTTGACAGTCATCCCCTTCTCCCCATAGACACACAGATACTTAAACTCTTTGACAGCATTGTTTCTAAAAAGCTTCTTTTGTTTGGTGTATTTTCCTCCCACTGTATCAATGTAAAAGACAGAATACTTGTCCCTTGACTGTATTGGTTTGTAAAATTGGTCTTGGGCAACTTCAACCTTTTCTGGTTCACCTGATATGATCAGAGACTGACAACTCCTGATACAAGTACAAGGGAAATGTGTTGCAACAATAGAGTCCCTTGCTTTACCCAGCTGTATCACAATATTTTCATCTGGACAGTTCTGCACCTTCTTCTCAAAGTTTTCAGTTGATTTTATCACCTCCAGCACTGTGCGAGGATGATCGCAGTCAATAGTGTATTTCGTAGTGCCAGTTGTACTGAATTTCACCGTGATACGATGTAAATGTTCACCCTGCAGAAAACCAGAGTGAGAATAAAAGTGCGTGTCCTTGTTGATGTAATAAAAATGCTGACTTTTTGTACATGCAGCGCATCACTCTACTCACCATGATATCAACACCATTCTCCTCTTTCACTCTCGTTTGGCTGCGTGTCTGTAAAACAAGAAAATGCTCTACATTTACTGTTGTAAAAACAATGGAACACAAAGACAAGTGGGTACCCTGAAGAGTTATGTACCACTCTGTTTCGTATACCTTGAGGTCATGCACAAGAACACACACACACATGTGGCGATGGGTGACTTGATACACAGTCCAATGTGCCACCACTATAAACGTAAAAATGAGTCGTAATTGCTGCTTGAACAAGGGACCTATGGGAGCGTTTGTCGGGGGAGGACAGTCTCGTGTAAAGACAAACTGAAGACTAATTGTTTGCAGAGGATGCTGTTGGACCTTATTAAATAGTTTTTGTTTCTCTTTTGGAGTCCAGCATGAATACATTTACTTTGTCTGAAAGATCACTGCCTGCATGCTCGTCTATCCCTCCCACTCACACTATTAACCATCCTAAAGTGAAACATCTAAGCAATTGTTTTGTGACACAGCCGTAAGAAATTGATAAGCTGCTAGAATATCAAATGCATCATATATTAAGAGCCTAATCATTATTATTTTCTCTTTAAACCATATCAAAAACTGAATTTATATTCCAATCAATTCACCTGAGAGCCTGTAGCTCCACCTAGATTGGACCCTGCATCTTTGCTTGGTTGAGAGAATTTGGCTCCTCCACCTGGATTAGACCCTGCAGCTCCGCTCTTAGCTCCACTTGTAGCTCCACCTGGCTGTGTACTCTCTGTCAACCGGCTGCTGACAGTTTTGTCCTGATGAAATAATGATGGCATTCACAAACAATGAAATCAGTGGGACAATCTGTAGCTAATTCTGCATGGTAAATATACAACCCAGTCTCACGGAAGTTCGTGAAATGGTCACGTAATTTAATCTATTTGATTCGTGTACACAATCACGTTTTTGTCGTTTTTTTCGTGATGGTCAGCACGTTGTTTTTAAACTAATGTATTTGGGAAGCATCTTTGGTGATCACAGCATGATTCTCAATGAGAACATGACGTAGCATTAAGAACGACTACAGTAGCGAGTAGTATGAAAGCCTGAAAATCCGCGTAGGGAGGTTGGTTGGGGTGGTGGATGGGTCAGACAACATAGGACTTTCACCCAGGAGACCGGGGATCGTGTCCCACGTGTCACGTTTCCTAACCCCAACCTTCCCGTTCTTCTTTTCCTAAACCCAACCTTCCCATTCCTCTTTTCCTAAACCCAACCCATCTTGCTGTATACAGCTATGCAATTGTTGGTATTATAAAAAACATACTGACCATTACGAGAAAAAAAATGTGCTGACCATCACGAAAAAAACAAGATAAACGTGTTTGTATACACAAATGAAATTATATTACGTACCCGTTTCACGAACTGCCGTGAGACTGTGTTGAAATATATCCACGTTGGAGGTTTTAGTTTACTAAACATTGAGGCTACACAAGTTACAGATTCAGTCAAAGATAAGTGTTTTTCAAATATTAATTAAGGAGAGTTGTTGAACTTACAGGTGTGCAGAAAAATGACGCAATGTCCCGCGTCTTTTGCTTTTTTGGAGGATTGTTCTTTTTGGGAGGCATTTTCAAAATGACTCCTAAAATGACAAAAGAAAAAGTAGTTGGTGTTAATATGACATCTTTGAACCATCAACTAAATGCATGCTAACATCTTACAACTGAGATATAAATATAAAAATTGACGTGTCTCTTCTGCCCGTACCCAAATCTATGCCAATCAATTGAAATCTGCATCTAAGTGATGCATTGATAAACTTAAAGCAGCCATATTATGCTCATTTTCAGGTTCATATTGTATTTTAAGGTTGTACCAGAATAGGTTTACATGGTTTAATTTTCAAAAAACACCATATTTGTGTTTTACTGCACCGCTCTCTCTCACTGCTGCAGATCCTCTTTTCACCTGGTCTCTGTTTTAGCTACAGAGTGAGACCTCTTTTCTTCTTCTTCTTCTGTACTATCTTTGATTGCACTGCACATGCCCAGTAGCTCAGATGTAGATCATGTCAGCTAGCTAGCTCCATAGACAGTAAAAGAAAGGCTGTTTCTACAACTTCGGTCAGTTACAAGGCAGGATTAGCTGGGAGACTTCTAAATGAGGGCGCACATGTAAGTAGTTCTTTTGTAGATTATGGTGAACTTGTGTGTGTTGTAGCAGTGCTTTGCTATTGAGAACGAGGTAGCATGCTAGCGTTAGCATGCTAGCGTTAGCATTAGCGTTAGCATGCTAACGCTACGAGCTAATGGTTGCGGTTAGCCTGCTCATTTCACAAGCCGTGCTGATTTTGAACAGCTCACCTAGAGACTGAAGGCAGGACACATTCAGAAACTGTATCTCACTCTAAACAGCATGGACGGATTTTTTTCAAAGTTTGTATGTGTGTGGAAGCACCAGAGACACAAAAGAACACCCTAAATCCCAGAAAAAGTGATTTTTTCATAATATGGGCACTTTAAGTAAAAAAGAAATGATTGCATTTGCAAGACACTTCTGTATCTATATGTCAACTGACAGTTGGCTGCCTTCAGTATACTGTACACTCGCTGGTTAGTTAATGGTATACAATCATTTTTAATCAAACATCAAGTTTTATGGTGAGTTTTCATTCAAAGTGAACGCCTCACCCACATTCCTTTTTGAAACGTATAATTAAGCCAGCCCAGTTTTTCATATGTGCTGCCCATAGACTGTATTAAAGTTGCTGCCTGAGCAAACACAGCCCGCCCAGCTGCTTGTTGCAATTTGGTTGACCAATCACAACAGAGTGGGCAAACACAGCCCGCTAAACCTGTTTGAGTCGTGATTCACTCGGATCTTTCACCCGACTCTTTAAATTAACTCATGAGTCGCGAGTCTCTATTATCATTAACTTGGATCAATTGAGTCTTACTACAATCTAAAATGATAACAGCGCCACACACAAACCTCTTGCAACATTAGCTACTACTAGTCCTAGCCATCTTAGCTGCCAAAACCTTTATAACTTACACTTTCATAGGCACCCACAACTCCACAAATCAACTCGACTGAGTGAGCAGAGAGACAGTCCGAGACAGATTATAGGAACTTCCCGACCCGCAGACTCAGAGCCGGAAATATTACAAGCATGCAGACCTTGGGACTCACTCAAGAATTCATGAGTCATCACGACTCATGAGTCCTGGATGACTAATGAGTTGTCGATGACTCATAAGTTCTCGCGTGATTCAGTCAATCGCGCGAAATCACCCGGCTACGCTGTCATGAGTGGATCTGAATTACCAGTTTGCCAAGTCTACAGCCTGCCCAGCAGCTTGTTTGAATTTGGTCGACCAATCACAACACAGTGGGCAATCTGACCAATCAGAGCACACTGGGCTTTTCAGGAAGGCGCCAAAAGCTCAAACAGAGTTTTAAGCAGAGGAGCAGCAGCAATGAGCAGTATGAGAAACATAATATGTTTTTTGAACATCAAAGCATGTAAACCTATTCTAGTAGATCCCAAAAGTACAAGTATGACGATGAAAAGGAGTATAATAGGGGCTCTATAATAAAATATAAAATAAAAAAACACAATGCAAAAATGGATTAATAAAACACACACATTGTTTTCAAACCCTTTTTTTTTAAATCATAAGTAAAAGGAAGATTAAAATAATATTAAATGGAATAAAACTGATTAAACTGTAGAAAACAAATACAGTGCAGCTGCAATGCAGCGCAAAATATGTCCCAAATTTAAGTATATAATATGCAGGGGTAGAGACATTTGTAAAGACAGCAGACTGTTCTTTTATACGAGTGGCTTAATAACTGCAGTTTTCTGGGCCTGTGGGAAATAGCCTTAGCGTACAGAAGTGACTATTTGCAGAAGTTCTGATGTCCCTGATGTCTGGGCAAGAAAGAGCTAAAACTTTGACTGTCCTGTGGAACTAAAGTTTTCGACACTACCCAAAGAGATAAGTTGAAATGAGTGTCCTAATCAGTTCATTTCAAATCAGTTTTTTTTTATAGTTAATCATGAAGATGTTAAATCTGTGTGATAAACCTCAACACTCACGTAGCAATCATGAACTGAGAAAAAAGTAATTACTTTGTTTTCTAATAAAAAAATAAAATAATTGTTGGATCCTTTTCCCCACCGTTTCATTATATAATCAACGTTTTAGAATGTATTCCTAAACAAAGACCCTAATAATAAGACCATACTGTATATGTAAAGAAAGAATCTGGTGGTCTTACCTTGACTTGCGACCGTCTCTGAAAAATGGCTGTTTTTGAAGAAAGATAAGAAGTGGCTCTGCGCTGAACCTTCCCCTTCTCATATTTCATTAACCCTTTCCACATTCTCACATGATGACCCAGTATTCACACACACACACACACACACACACACACACACACACAGACACACACACACACACACACACACACACACACACACACAAAACAGATAGCAGAGCAGAGTGGACACAGAGGAGGAAATGACGACAGACTTGAGGCTATCTTTCACACCAGTCAAAAACTCTGCTCGTCATCCACACGTGAAACAAAATCCACCAGTACAAACATACAAACCTTACTCCTTCAGTTAAAGTGAAATAGTACTTCTCTGTCATCGGAATAAATTAAATTATAGTCTTCAAAAATACTGCTTGACAGTTTACTTAGCAAACTCTAGCAACGTGTAGTACGTGAGAGACATTTCACAGTTACTTACTCTCCAAGCCTCATTAACTTGCCACTTAAGATTCACACATCATATAGTCAATTACTTACATTGTGCTCAACATTTCTAACGCACAACAAAACTAACATAAACAGACCTGAGAAGCCAATTGACAGAGGAAGGTGAAGCGAGGCTAAACAGTTTACCCTCCTGTACTGGATTGCACCAGCTATGCTTCAATTCAAATGTTGTATTAGAACTTTACAATTCCATCCAATAATAATAGGGTACCTCATGTTGTAGTTTACGGTGTTCACCACTTGATGTCACTGTTGTTATTTTGCACTAGCTGTAGATTAAGGCAGTTGTTATCACTGTGGAGATGGGTCTGGATATGTGAGACCAGGGCATGAAATTGGCACCCGCCCACCCGCCAAATGCGGGTAACTTTTGTGATTGGCGGGTGAAACTGTCAATCTACCTGCCACGTTGGCGGGTAGCCAATGAGAATTGAGTGATTCAGACACCTAACTATCGGTAAGCAGGTTACGCCGTTGCTTACGGGCCCGGACCAATCAGGGGCCCGCATCACTGGAAGACATTGATTGACAGCCGGGGCCCCTTATCGCATTTTCAATACTCACACAATCCCAGCATCCCACGTGCAGCCACTGACCAAGCGGGAGTGAGAACGGGTAAAGTTAATTTCCTAGTTTCTGATATGAAGACGAGACGTGTATGTGACTCGAACATCTCACATTACAAACAAAACGTACAGCGAAAGACCGTCAAAACATTTCAGACCGTCCTGCCAACATGTAGACATTTTAACATCAATGTACGCTGTCACTGAAGCTGCTGCTGTTTCAATACTGTCGGCTCTCTGCAGCAGGCGGGGCTGCTCCGTTTCCCCCGCGACTGACGCGCACACACAAACACACACACAATCACACGCAAACACACGCACAGACACACACACAATCACACACACACACACACGCAAACACACGCACAGACACACACAAACGCACACGGTGGATGCAGGAAAAAACGCAGATGAGACGTACACGATGACCTAAATTGAGGACAGCTACTCTCGTTATTGTAAGTATAATGATAAGTTAAATCCAATAAGTACTTTATTAAACCGTATGAATGTGTGTCCCAGGCCAGGATAGGAAATTAACTAACAATGTAAAGATCAACAAGCCACTGACAATGACAGATATGTTCATATTTGATTCATTCAATACATATTTATTTTGTGTCTTAAATCCACCAGCCTTTTTCATATTTTACCAACATTTGCAGCATCCTGAGCCTTCTTGGTAAGGTTCCTAGGAAATCCCAGCCCAGAGTAATAAGTATTATTCTCCCCAAAACAAGTTTCCTTTTTTATTTATTTTTTTATTTTTAAGAACTATACAAAAAAAATTCTTGTTATGGTGCGCATTCACCAGTGTTTTGTTGTTGTTGTTGTTGTTGTTGTGGTGCACATAGGCTACTCCTGATTTTGTCATCTCATCTCTTATATGCAGTGGCGTAACGAGCCAACACCGGGCCCCTATGCAGGATTATGAAGGCGGGCCCCCCTACTACAGCACTTGATGACGGAGCAATGTCCATGAGTAGGCTACCATCAATAGGACAGGATAGGATCATAGAGACACAGCAATTCCTGTTTTTCACCTTTATGACACAAAAAAAGTGGCTGGTAAAAAGTCCCTGTGGCAGGTGGATTTAAAAATCCACCTGCCACAGTGGCTGGTGGTCAAAAAAGTTAACTTCATGCCCTGTGTGAGACTAGTTATTACCTTTAGTCATCATTCATGTGTTTGACTGAAGTCTCTATGACGGACAAATTGAAGCATGGGTTTCCTATTTCGGTGTGATCTCCACACGACTCCAGCTGATTTGCAGGTCAAAGGTCACGTGTTCAACTTTGTCTGAGCGGATGTGCTCGTTCAGCCAATACAAACACTGCTGCACTGTGTTATTGTGTCATTATTCTAGCCAGTTTCATCACCATATTTGGTACAGACTACAAACTGTGGTGTTGCACTTTAACACTGTTTATAGTTTGTGATCGCTGTGATTAATATGTATTTATTACCCACATTAGATCTGTCACATCCTTCTTCAGGGGCAATTCAATAGGACATTTTGGTTAATGGACACGTAATGTGAGCGTACCTTTAAAGCTTTACAACCACAATGAAATAAATGACAGGAAACAGATTTTAGAAGAACCAAACAAATGATTTTTAATATAATACAAACAGAACACATCGGAAGGCTGTACGTTATACATGTAGTTAAGTTTAAAAGATCAATAAAAATGTTTTTATTCTAACCTGTACACAAAAAAAATGCAAACAGTAGGCCTATTCAAAACAAAGTTACAATACTTAACTATGATCATGAGATTGTGGCTTTAACAGGCAAATCAACAGTAGATGGTTCTATTCATGGCGTTTTTCCACTGCTAGTACAAGCTCTACTCGGCTCGACCCAACTCGGCCGCGGTTCCCCCGTCCTCCTTTTTTCATTGCAGATTTAGTACCGCCTCATGCGTCACAGCGCGGCCGCAGGAAACTACTGCCGTGACCTAACGCGAAACACACACAGAACGTGGAAGGTGTGTCGTTGCTGCCACAGCCAGAAGACAAATTTTGTTTGAAATGAAGCTGGAAGCAGAAAAAAAAAAAAAAAAAAAACACCGCTTGCTAAACTATTTAAAAATGGCGGGTTTGTTCAGGACACCCCCATCTGTCGCTTTCACGTCACCTTTTGGTATCGGCTTAGCTCGCTTGGAACCTCAACGGAGGAGGTACTAAAAAAAGTACCTGTTAGCAGGTACCAGGTACTTTTTTTTCGTAATGGAAAACCAGAAAAGGCGAGTAGAGTCGAGGCGAGTCGAGTAGGTACCATGTAATGGAAAAACGCCATTACAGTACACCAAACAGCAACACACAAAGGCTAGAGTAAAGTCATGACGCTATGAAAGAAACAGTGAAAAAACTCCCTAACCCAAGCTAACACTTTAAAAAACATGGTGGCTTCTAGTTCACTAACCCAAAACTACACTTAAAAGAGACAGGGTTTACAACTTGATGTGATGACAGAGCTAGATTTGACAAGTTAGTTGATCATTTGTTAAGATTAAAGATTTCATGAACTACAAAAAAAACCTATCCAGCCAGTTGTGTATTGAGCCTCTGAATACTTAATCAGTATCCATTGACTGACTGGAGTCAGAGCTATCCTCAGGTTCTGCTGGCTCAGCCTTGACCTGCTCTTCCTTCAGCTCAACCACAGACTTAAAGAGCTTTTTTAGGACTGAGTTTTCCTTCACCTCTTTTTCAACTCTCTTCAACAGCTCCTTCGCTCTTCCTTCCTTCAGCATTCTCACAAAGTGTTCAAATATAGTAAGCAGAGGTTGGGCAAACTCTATCACACTGTTGACTGAGTTTTCGAGCCGATAAGGATATCCTGCGGTGTGCAAACCAAAGACTCGACCATGAGCATCAAACACTGGGGAGCCAGAAGAGCCGTGATACATGAAAGTGTCGTAGGTCACTACTTTGTCTGCTTTATTTCCATCGATCATTATGTTTTCAATGCCTTGATCTTTGATAAATGTACTGATTGAGTGTAGAGTTACAATACTGTCTATGTATGGATGTAAATGATCAAGGACAGCCTGCTCCCTCTTCTCTTTCTCAATGATAACTGTAGGATCCATTTTTTTCACTCCTCCTGCTGGGTGACCAATAATACAGGCTTCACCATCCCGAGGCATTGGACCAAACATCTTCAGGAGTCCTGGTGGCACCTTCATTTTCTCTGTTTTTGCTGTGTGGTTTGATTTCTGGCTCTCAGGGTTGAGCTCAAGTATGGCATAATCAAGATAACCCTCAGTGTAGCAGATTTCACGGTGAGCCAGCTCGAAGTAGTAGTAATTTGTGTGCGGCTCAGGATCTTCATAGTTAAAGAGAAAATACACATCTATACCCCCCTTCAACTTTTGTCCTTCGACACAATCTTTGAATATGTGTGCGTTGGTCAAGATAAAGTTGCCAAACAGCACAAAGCCTGTTCCCTGACAAACATCCCCAACAACCACTTTGCAAACTGACTCGCCCAGTTTTAGCAGCTTCCTGACTCTGTGAACTTCACTGAATGACTGTTGGATCTTCCCAAAGTTTTCCTTCCTCAGGTTCACTGCTTTCTGATAAGAATCACCAGGGAATCTAGTCTCCATAAATGTTTTGAGATCTGGAAACTGGTGGCGCAGTATTTCATAAATCTCCCCAATGTCGACACTGTTGCCACTCTTTTCCATCGCTGCTCTGACACTGATTCCTCTCTTTTGCACCGCTGCTCTGATTTTCCTCTGCTGTGCTTCATCTACAGCTGGTGTTGTGTCACCCATCTGTGGTGAATTATTTGATGAAACCGAGCTATCATTTGCCCTCTTGTTCCGTGGAAGACATATCTTGAATTTTTTTTTATCCATGTTGTCGACCTTCTGTTTTTGTTCGGTGATGCAGTTCGGATTTTTATTGTCAGTCAGAGTGAAGTCGTCCAGTTTATCAATGAAGCGACCGTCTCTTTTCAGAGCCTCTTTGACAGTCATCCCCTTCTCCCCATAGACACACAGATACTTGAACTCTTTGACAGCATTGTTCCTAAAAAGGTTCTTTTGTTTGGTGTTTTTTCCTCCGATTGTATCTATGTAGAAGACAGAATACTTGTCCCGTGACTGTATTGGTCTGTAAAGTTGGTCTCGGGCCACTTCAACCTTTTCTGGTTTGAATGATATGAACAGAGACTCACCTTCCCCAATACAAGAACAAGGGAAATGTGTTGCAACAGTAGACTCCTTATCCTCTTTACCCAGCTGAATCACAATATTTTCATCTGGACACGTCTTCATCTTCTTCCAGAACTGTTCAGTTGACTTTATCACCTCCAGAACGGTGCGAGGTCGATCGCAGTCAATAGCGTATTCATTACAGTCAGTAGGACCGAACGTCACGGTGAAATGATGCAAATGTCCGACCTGCAGGAAACCAGAGTGAAAACAAAAAGTTGCACATCCTTGTTGATGTCATAAACATGCTGACTTTTTGTCCATGCAGTGTATCGGTCAACTCACCGTGAGATCAAAATGGCTTTCCTCCTTTTCTCTCGCTTGGCTGCTAAACGTCTGCAAAATCAGAACAGGATTCAGATTTACTTTTTTAGGTTTAAAGGGTTTGATAAAATACTTTATTGCAATACATTTCTGACACAGCTGTTTTAAACGGGTAATAGAATGATTATATAGGGTATTTCACACTGTTCCTTAAGGTCTCCTAATAGGGTATGTAACATTAATTGGGCTGAAAGTTGCCCGTTGCTATTTAATGGGCCCTTATGCATCCCTGTGTTTTGGCCCTATTTGGAACGACAGCTTTTCTTCCAAATATGGTATGCTCATGAATATTTAGATGAGCTGCGCGCTGATTGGTTGAGGAACCACATACACATACACTGGAGACGAGACAGCAGGCCTCATATTTCAGACACTGCAATGTTTCGTTACTAAATTCACTTCTGAGACTTTTTTATGCGAGAAATCAACTATATATAGCTCGAATATGGGCCTTTTTACGAAGATTGATGGCTAATTGCAAATTTGGTAAGACGTGTCGGAGTTCAGGAGGTCCACACAGTCTGACGAGACAGCGGCAGCCCCACTGCGCTCCATACCCAGGAGAAAGTCACAGTTTCTGGGTTACTGGACAACCGGGGCTCGGGGCTCCGCGGAGCTGGCTGGCTGTCGGCATAACTATAGTATATTTACAGTTTGAATTTCATCATGCCACTTATATTACAGCTACATTAAGGTCTTACAAAGCTACAGCTTGTGTCCGATTTCAATTTAATGCATTTTTGACAACTGCATATACATCGTATATATATATATATATATATATATATATATATATATGAACTCTTTCTGCCTTCATCACAAATAAAATATGGAGCTACTAGGGCTGGCCGATATGGCCTAAAACAAAAAATCCCCAATCCCCCCCCCCTACTTAAAATCAATCTGCAGATGACAAAGAAATTGTTCAAAAGAATTTTTAAACTTGATTTTGTTTTGACTCATACACACATGCACATACACATGGGGCATGTATACCATTATGATTATTCATGCCAATGTTTTGGGAAACATACAGTATATTGGTTTGAGAGTTTCCCCTACCATTGTTTTGGGGGTGGCGGCCCCCACAAAACCCTGAAAGAATGATAAAAATTGTATAATTATGCTATATATTCAACAAATTATATATCGTGGTAACTAGCGGTAAAAAGAACGTCGTAGAGGAGCTCCATGCTACAAAGCGGCAGTTGCTAGTTGTTTAAGCCGTTACAGACCTCCGTCACAGCTTGGTCATATGAGCAGCATTTAGTAGATGTGTTGAGCCGCAACAGAAAAAAAAATTGTTTGGTTCTGGTTGGTTGTCAGTTGAAGTCATGGGTTGATAGGGAATTTATTTTATTTTTTTTTTTTCCCAGGGGCAGCAAGGGATAGGTAGGAATTTCTTTTCCTTTACAGTAGCGATGAATACTCAATTTTTTCATAACATAGCCTACCTGTTACTACCTGTACAGTTGTCGCTTATAAATTGAAAACATGGTGAGGCGTCATTCACGTGCATGTTAGGTAGCCACATGTATCTGTTTTGGTCTTATATGTGCACAGGTTTACCGCTCCAGCGGAGAGGATGGTTCTTTTAGACAGCAGCTAAGTTTACAAGAGTTTGTCCAAAATTCAAGATTTTGGACAAACGAAGAACAGTTAGACTACAAACTGACATCTTTCATTTTAGCTTGTTTGTAAAAAGTCGCTATTTGCAGAGTAGAGCTGTGTTTGCACAGCGCAGACAGAGCAGACTGAAATATCGGTTTCTACATGTGTATGCCTGTAGAACAGGTAGGTGGGTATTGATAAGTATTGACATTTTACTCATGGAGGGTTTATTGTAGGCTAGTAACGATTGTAGCGTTAGTTCATCTGCGCCAGCGGCAGTAAATAATGTGTAATCTGTATCGTTTCCAATCAGTTACATGTGCTGCGTGAAGTAACGCACACACATCGGCTCTGCTGTGTGTGTGTGTGTGTGTGTGTGTGTGTGTGTGTGTGTAGCGCGGGCATCGCTGTTCAGAATCCCATCTATCTTCCATAATGCAACGCTTGTATCCAAATGAATTGTGTTGTGACGTTGTCATTAGCTTCACTGCTGTTAGCCACCTCCATTGAGCCACAGGGACTTGCTGTAACGTTAGAGCACTCTAAAGGGTGTTAACCTTTCATTTGATCGTGTTTGCTTGCTACGTTGCCAACCTCTTGAACGACATTAAACGCAACATATAGTTCCTGAGTGGTTTCATCTGCCCTGTTTAACGTGTTGAAGCTCCCCGGCGGCACCGTAGCGCTGTAGCTGGCCGGTGAGGGCTGCTTGAAGGCGCCGTCCTCGTGCTGCTGTTGCCGTAAAACTGGACACGGCAACGTTAAGTGCCGCTGCAGCGACATCGGGTCCTCTTCCAGCATTGCTGGAGGACAACATGCATCTTGCATCGCAAGAGTGCTGTACAAAAATGGAATTTATTTGTGTATTTATTTAATTTGTATAATTTCTTCCCCAAGCTCATAAAATAAATTTGGGCCTCACATAAATTGACAGGGTCGGTCGGAAACCGGAACCAAACAATTATTTTTGTTAGGCCCCAGCAACACCGGATCCGGTGCTCTGCATGGTTCCCCGTCAGGTCAGCGGTAGTCGCTGGTTCAGTTACCCGAGAATAGGTGACTGTGAGCCGGGTTTCACAGCACCGCGAGTAGCCGGTCATTTGGGCGGCGATAATGGTTAAGTAATCAAAACGACTAGTTAAGAAAAGCACTAACCATAGAAATAAAATGTCATTCTACTATTTCTATGGAACTACTGTAGTCATTGTCGCTGCAATTTTGTTTGTGTATCTCTATGGCAAACGCACAGGGGGGAGGGCTGAGCCCGTTCGGAACTACGGAAGCCCAGAGGGGAGCACAAGGCGGATGTTAACGAGAATACCGTCATTTAAACAAGCCAACGTTAACTACACATTTGAGTTAATCTATGAAATCAATTCATCACCCAGCTCTAAGAGTAGAGATGGTCCGATACCGATTCCGATACCTGAACTTGCGTATCGGCCGATACCGAGTACCGATCCGATACCAGTGTGTCATATATTTTATTATTTTTTAACAAGTGTATACTACTATCCCTGTATGGAAGTGATATTATTTCTATCTTTGTTGTCGGTCTGGCTCAGGTTAAACTCTCTTTGTTCACAATGTTTGTGTCATGAACAAACACAAACATTGAACGCCCCAGAACTTTCTTTTATTCTGCAGTTTGACAGTCAGTTATAACAGAAAAATAACATCAATAAACTACTTTAACGTAGATTTTCTTTAGGGATTTATTACGTGGTATCGGATCGGTGCATAAACTCCAGTACTTCCCGATACCGATACCAGCGTTTTAGGCAGTATCGGAGCCGATACCGATACTGGTATCGGATCATCTCTACCTAAGAGCTACACAAAATATGCACATGAATCCTTTCAGGTCGACACTGGAACTTACCTGGTGTTTCTCGGCCATGTTTTGAGGGTTCAGAGACGACGGCTTGCTCCTGTAAAGACCATGACATGTTAACACAAGATACTTGATAAAAATGAAATGTCAGTAGGCCAGTATCTAGTATATATATATTTTTGGAAGCACTTTATAACACAGGGCCATGTCATTTCTCCGACGCTCCATTGTTCCGACCCAAAAAATTCCCTTTGGTCGTACAGCCCACTAGTCCGACGTCCCATTGTTCCGAAAAAAAAAAAAAACCCTCTGCTCCGACATCCCATTGTTCCAACCATATAGGCTTTTGTGGATCACCTCCCATAATCTAAAATCTGAATCAAAAATAACAAGCAAAATTACTTTTCTCTAGCTTATTAACACATTTAGATGTTTAGCCTATCTTTGAAAAACTGAAATAAAAACGTAGGCTAAGTTCAAAGTCCAACGGGGTAAAGTTAGTTTTGGGTTGGATATGTATTAATATTTCCATAAGCCAGCAATGATGATGAATAGGAATGGGGCATATCCCTGACATAACCAATGTGAAACTAACTTGATCAGCGAGAAGACGCCTCATCTTGGCTGCTTCGAACAGGAATCTTCGGGATTCCCGACATGTTGGTTGGAAATGATGGTTGGAAAAGTGTAGAGAAGACCAAAAACGGCTTTTCCTAGTTTTATATGGTTTCTGTCGACTTTGAATGAAGTGGGTTTTACGATGCTTAAATTACTTTTTTTAGAGACTATTTTTTGGGGTTTTCCCAATTACATGGAGTCTGGTGGGTTTAGCGACGCAAGCCTGTTTTAACGGTGAAGTGTTAAGTGTCTTAACCCTTCAGAGATAGACCTTTTTAAAACTTATGTAAGACCTTTCTGTTAACCAGAAACCACTATGAAGTAGCTGGTGCTAAGCCCACCAGACTCCATTTAAAAAACAGTACTTTTAGCGTGTATAGAGCCAACATATGTTTTCACATGTAAATCAGTAAAATATGTGTTTATTGTAGAGAAGATAAAAAAACGGCTTTTCATAGTTTTGTTTGGTTTCTGTCTACTCTGAATGGAGTGTGTTTTACGAAGCTAAAATGACTGTTTATTCACATGGAGTCTGGTGGTTTTTTAAATTTTTTTTTTTAGAGACTATTTTTTGGGGTTTTCCCTTTTATTATGAAGTGATAGTGGATAGACATGAAAGGAGGAGAGAGATGGGGAATGACACGCAGCAAAGGGTAGCAGGTCGGATTCGAACCTACGCCACTGCAAAGGACTCCGCCAACATGGGGCGAACGATCTCACTGCCTGAGCTAGATGCCGCTAGATGCCCCCCCCCCCCCCCTATAGTTAATATCATGCACGTATAATATAATATTATGCACGTGCACGTGTTGGCAACGCTCCGCGACTAGAAGCGGGACAAAAAACAGGCGGAATAATAATAAGTATGAGCAATAATAGACATTGCGCCGATTGCTGCTATTGCAGCACATCGGCACACTGAATTATAATCCAATAATATTTTATTATCGTTCATATATTCTGCAAAATGAATACTTTTACTTTGGGTACTTTAAGTACATCATCTGATGTATGAATGACTTTTACTTACATAGCGTTCTCAAGTCATGTTTATTTATATAGCACATTTCGTACAACAGTACACTACACTAACTTAATATAACTTAACATAACCAGGGCTCCAGACTAACTTTTTGCATTGGTTGCACTGGTGCGCCTAACTTTTTTATTTAGGTGCACCAGTACAAAATTTAGGTGCACCCAAATTTTTCCTCGCGTCGCCGTTAACGCTGAATGGGGATACATCATATATAGCTCTGTATTTTTTTTTTACCAAGTGGGCTAAATGTTCAGTTTTAAGTCAAAGCCACTTTTCACAAGCTCTTTTATTAAAACAGATTGTGATTACAATAAAATGCAAAGACAGGGTTTCCTTTACTAGTTTGAAAATATTCAGCTGCAACACATTCAGAAAGTTATCTGAAATAAATAGCTTAAGATATATTAAAAATATATATACCGGTATATATATATATATATATATATATATATATATATATATCTGAGAAAGCTCCTTCACTTGTTTTCAACAACAATAACAGACTGATTAAAAGAGAAAGAGGACGCCCGGATAGCTCAGTTGGTATATATAGAGGTTCGACTCCGACCTGCGGCCCTTTCCCACACGTCATTCCCCCCTCTCTCTCCCATTTCATGGCTTCAGCTTTCCTATCAAAATAAAGGCCGAAATCTGTGCGATGGAACTAATCAGTAGTTACCCTTCTGAAAAAGGGTAACTAATCATTCGTTACCCTTCTGAAAAAGGGTAACTACCCTACTGAAAAAGGGTAACTACCCTTCTGAAAAAAGGTAACTACCCTTCTGAAAAACAGTAACTACCCTACTGAAAAAGGGTAACTAATCATTCGTAACCCTTCTGAAAAAGGGTAACTACCCTTTAAAAAACAGTAACTACCTATTTTTTTTGTGTACCTTATTGTAAAGTGTTACCCAAATACTGTTGTAGCAGAGCTTAGTTCATGTGGTGGAAAATTCCAGAGACGATTTTTACTTTAAAATTATTCAGCTAACACACATTAAACATGGCTTGACACTGACAGCAACATCATTTCACAAAAGTACAAAAGTTGGCTCCATTATAATTTACAATGTTACACACCGTCTTTAGCATAATAAGCCTATGGGCTGGAATGCAATAGAGTAGCGACTGGTGGAGTTTTCCTCTACGTATAAGCTTAACAAATGATTATTTATACTTTTTCTAACTCACCACTGGATCTTTGTAGTCACTGTGTCCGCCGAAGAATACCGTTAACTTTCAGCCTAACAATGTTTTCAAAACAACAACTTAAACTAGCCTCCTGCGGTGAAAGCAACAAGATGTCTACTGTCTGCCAGGTGTGAACTTCTTTGAAAAGCCCTCGGTTATCTAGCAAAGAGCAGATGAAAAGAGAAGAGAGTGCTGATTTGCTACTCTGCTTTGTAACGAGTCACCCGATTGGCTCAGATCTATATCGATCAGAAGCACAGATGATGCATTCACGTAGTGTTGGAATAATCGGAAAAATGTGATTCCCCAACTGGAAAAATTCACTCAGAACGTCTGCAAAAAAATGACATAGGCCTACACGACTTGCCGAGGTTATGTCATATTAACCAAAAACATGACAAACATATGTAAATGTTGGGTTGATGGTAATAAACATTTTATTAATTAGTTTACATATTATAGTTTTGTCCACATGTAATTAGGTTGTAAGCGTTTGGCGTTACGGTCTCCTTAAAGTGACCTAGATTAGCTAGAAAAGTTATTTACACGCACTAATCGTATAACAAGTCAGGTATAGCGATATTTTAGAGGTTATTAGGGAATGTAACGTTAACGGTACGGCAACAAATCAGGGACAAAATCACTGATATAAAGCTTTAAACTGGACGTTAATACAAAACCGCTATTAATGTGTTATTTAAACACTCTGAGCAATAAAATACAACACATTTTCTTTGTAGTCCCCATGTTTGTGACCTTTCGAAGAGCATGTGAATGCAGCATAAACCCTTTTTTTGCCATTATACATTGTGCATAGGGCTGGGTAGTGAACTTCGATACTTTTAGGACCGAATTGCCTCTAAAATGTCTTGTACTTTTTACTCCACTACATTCACCTGTTACAGCTTTAGTTACTAGTTACTTTACACGTTAAGATTCCTGCACACAGAACACATGTAGTTTATAACATCTGATGTTTTATTCTAAAGTAAACTAGCCAACAATATAACGGCCTACAAGTCCAGCTGAGATGATGAGACCATTACACACACAACTGGTTGGATCCTTTACACTTT
Organism: Sander lucioperca; assembly: GCF_008315115.2. Taxonomy (NCBI): domain Eukaryota; kingdom Metazoa; phylum Chordata; class Actinopteri; order Perciformes; family Percidae; genus Sander; species Sander lucioperca. The sequence goes on from NC_050189.1 coordinate 12,101,212, forward strand.
CTACAATGGAGGATTTTTCTGCATTGAGTACTTTTACTTTTAATACTTTAACTACATTTTTCCTGTTACTTACAGACTTTTACTTAAGTAACATTTTCAATTCAGGACTTTTACTCGTAGCAGAGTATTTTTATAGTGCTGTATTAGTACTTTTACTTAAGTAAATGATCTGAATACTTCTTCCACCGCTGCTCACGTGTGTGTGTGTTGTTGTATTTTAAAAGGCTGGAATACAGTATGCGTCACATAGGAGAAAAGAAGCTGGAAAAAAAGATTTGTGCCGAAATGTTGTAATTTATTTATTCATTTTGTAAAGCTATCGAAAAAAAAGATACTGTTTAGGAAGCGGTATCGAATTCACAGTATAGGTACTGGTATAACATTTTTTAACTGATAACCAGCCCTAATTGTGCAAATACAATGTTTACAGTTTAATTCAACTTTATTCTGACTTGTGTAGGCTCATTTCTAACCAGAATGCTTCTTATGGAATAGGATTAGAGTCACATGTGAAAAAATGTATTTGAGTTTTAAGTTTAAAGTCAGACTTCTGACATTATTCTCAGAATCAGAATCAGAAATCTGAGATTATTCTCTATTGAAGTTCCTCTGTGTTTTACAGCAGATGATCTTGGTTTGCTTAAATTGTCTTATTTCTAAAGTCTTAGTAAACATTTCCTTTCTTCAACCAAAACTGTATTTGTGCACAAACAAAAATCCGACACTTTGGTGTGGTTTTATAAATATTTAATAAATACAAAGTTGATATCAGCAGCATTCCTGATAAGAAAGCAACGTTAAATTTGATTTGGCAAAAGAAATCTTTCTTCCTGACAGATGGAGAAGTTTTCCCGGATTTAATAAAACCCATTCAAACTACTTTTATTGAGAATAACATCCAAACAAAAGTACACTTTACCTATTTCTCTCTGATCTTTACCCCACATGTTGTAACTTGACTAGTTTACATCATGGAGGATCAGCCGATAAGCCTACAAAAATCATTCAGAAACATAACTGACATTCTGACTCCAGCTGCTACAATACAAGTGGACCATTCTGCATCAACTTTAGCTTCATACAAATGAAAACATTACAGAACAGACGTTGCAAGTCAAACTTTTTCTAATGAACAAAGTTACATGAAATGTAAACAGTTAACGTACCACAACTGTTTGGACAGAATCGTCCGTCACGTAGTCTGCAGATTAACTCTTTAAAAGAACGGTCGTGTTAGTGGTGTGTCAGCAGAGCCAGCAGTGTGCAAATAAACTATTAAACGGTTCAAAAAAGGCATTTTGAGGATACAGTACAAAGTGAAGCAATGATTTATCACAATAAAAACAACATACATGACGGCAACATTTCCATAAATTCCAAAACTAAACATGTCTTCCTTGTGTCAAACGTTTTCACGTGATCAAACATTGGATCTGTGCTCAAATATTTTTTTTGTTCAAGTTGGCAGCGGTTTTGGCATCACAGTGTCCTCTGCACACAGAGGCCCGGACCACCTGGGGTCAGTCTGCTGGAAACTGTGCAAGCGTTCAGTCGAGAAACATGTACCGAGGAAACGAAATACTTCAGAAGCAGCCTGAATCGGGCCTTTGTAGCGCCGACTTTTGACAGTTTGCTGCCAAACTTTTTCACGACTCCAGGACGTACTTACGGCGGAGTTCCTCAGGGCTCTATTCCAGGCCCAGGGAGAAGTTAATCCCGTGGACGATACCGATGATGATGGGTTGCCAGGCGACCAGATATCTCAGCCAATCGAGCAGCTGCCCGTACAGGACATGCGTCTTCTCCCAGCTGGCAGGAGATGAAGGAATTAAGGACAGCGCTCAGACAGGAGAGATGTGATGCTCAGTATTCTGACAACAACATGGTTCGCTGGACTTTTAAGTCAGGCAATGCATAATAATACTTTAAATAAAAGGCAAACAGGGTGCATATTATGATGTTGTGGGTATTATAAGAGGCAAGTTTAACCTGAAAAACAAATACATAGTTAAAATCTTCGCTAATTCATATGTTCCTACCCCCGTTATTACCTCCGCCTAGTAGCTCATGTAGTTCATATTGGTTTGTTTGTTTGTTTCAACAGGATTACGGATAAACTACTAGCTGGATTTTTATGAAAGTTGGTGGAAGGGTGAAGCATGGGCCAAGGAAGAACCAATTAAAATTTGGTGCCAATCCAAATCATACGCAGATAAGTTATTTTTCGCTTTGTTAACATTGCGAGATAGGGCAGTTCTGCTGCCTTCGGGTGGTGTCGGGAACAATCAGAAAAATATGTCCCAAACTGGGAAAATTCACACTGCATTAACACTTCTAGTTCTATTGGAAAATACTTGAGGGAGGATTTAACAGTTGCAGACGATGTGGAGCTCGTGTTCTCTGTGGATGTTCTTTGCGAAGATTTTGAGATCTAGCTAGTTGTGGATTGGATGCTGGCGAGTCACATTTTTATTTGTTTAGCTGCTGCTTGTTTGTTTTTTTTTTATTCTGAATGTTAAAAGCTGTTTTCATCAGTGCGGAGAAGTTTACAGACCCAGTCAGCCTGCGGGTCCTTGGAGAGTTTTAATGGTAGTTCTAGAGTAAATCGCTTTGTGGAGAAGTTCCTGATTTGTTAAGCAGCTGCGGATGTTCATTACGTGAGTGTGCGGTCGTGACTAATGCCTGGTGCTCGCTGCACATCAGGGCTGGTTCCTGAACCCCAATAAATCGGCTGATATGACTGTCCAATCATGTCTTCCTTGCAGTGGATGCATAACACATCAAGATGAGTTTTAACTTATGTGTTCTATTTATTATATTTCATGTTTTATTTATTATTCGGAGGGTCTACTTTAGCTAAAACACTGCAAATGTTATTTATTGTGTACACTGCTGGACCTGGGTAACATATTAGTTTATTGTCATTCAAGCATGTTAAGACCTGAAGGAACAAAATGTGACTCTGAAAGAAGACAACACACCTCCCCATCACTGAGCCAACCACACAGGGACAGTAAAAGGATACGGGTTGTTCATCAGCTTCTTCATGTCGACCTTCTCGTTGCAGTACGGACACGTCTGCTTCTTCCCCACAATGCACCAGCCGCGGATGCAGAACTCGTGGAATCTGAGGGGGCGGGGCAAGTTAAGGCAGAAAAATACTGAAGAAATGACACGGCTTAGACAGTTTACAAACAGCTGAGAACAGTGTATGTATGTTTAGAACACAACTTTGAAATAATGCTCTTACTGTGAAGATAGAACAAATGTAGATGAAGCTTAAACATAATAAACAAAACGGTTTACTTTTAAATCTCGTATGATCTGTATTATATGTTGTTGTCTTTGATCTGAAATAGGTCTTCGTGATCGTGAATACGACTCCCGTCCACACTACTCCGGCATTTTCCGAGCCCCTGAAACGAAGACATTCGGAAACACTGCTGCCCCGGTTTCGGTTTGAAACTCCGGGGTTACCTTCTAGTCTGGACGGGGCACAAACAGATCTTTTGGAAACGACGACGCATGTCAGTCAGTCTTATCGGTCAGGTAGCTTACATACCTTTCCACCTCGTCCTCACTCCAAGCTAATAAATCCCTGCTGTTGCTTTTCACTGTTGTTGTTCTTTCTCCAAAGTATTTTCTGTATTTTAAATTAAAACATCTATGATTTTCAACCGCAGAGTAACGTCAGACACTCTGCTTCCAGTTTACACCGGCACCAACATACGCGTGTGGTGTGTGTGAGCGGTCATGTGATATGTGTTGTCAGACGTGTTAATACGGACTGAGATTAGTGCTGCTGCTGGAGCTAAAACACCTGTGTGCGCAGACATCGTTTTTGTCTTAAAACGCCGCTTCTAAATTAAACCATAGTAGTGTAGATGTAGCCTGACTGTGAGCTCCCTTTGAGGGCTAGAGAGAGACAGAGAGAGAGAGAGAGACAGAGAGAGACAGAGAGAGAGAGAGATCAGCCCAAATTTTAGGATACATGTGTCCGCAGGAGAGCTGGTAGGTGTCTTCTATAAATCCTTCCTCCTCCACGTCCACCAGGATCCTCTGACCGCACACGGCGCAGATGTCGTCGGTCAGGCTCCTGCTGGGCATGCCTCCCTTGTTGTAGTACTGAACACACACACACACACACACACACACACACACACACACACACACAGGCATTGTTAACAATGTGTGTAAATTAAAGGTACAGTATGTCCACATTTTCAACACAACACAAGGCAAATATCTGTTATATAATCTACAACACAACATAATATTATCTGGATAATAACAATTAAAAATAAATCATTCCGGAGCTGTAAAGAGGAATGTTGCCACGCATCTAGTGAGTTATTTTGTGGGACATAACTTGTCAGTGGTTTTGATTCTTATATTATTGGCAAACAAGCACCGATAAACACCAGCTGAATGATTTATCAGCCTTTCTGTTTGCTGTGTGGAGACAACTACCACCGGATTAATTTGATATTGAAGAAAACGTAAAAACACGAAGAATCTTGGGCAAGTTCTGCAGATGGAGCAGTCTTTATTCTGCGACTTCTAGGTAGAATGTTGGACGTTCTACTAGTTGGACGTCAGAGATGAGGATGTCCTCGGGAAGTGTAAGTCACACTGAATCTAACAAAATATGTGCATCGAGTCTGTGTGTTCAGATTTGAGCTTGGATTTACAAAACGGGTATCGACACGTCAAGTCATTCTTCATGAATAAATCGATAGAAAATATCAGTCCTACCCCGATTGTAGAAGCCATGTAGTCGGAGCAGATTTCTGCAAAGTCTCTGCCCATGACGCCGTAGTAAAGCCCGTAAAACAGCATGATCACGCCGACGTCCATCGAGTCCTCTGCCTTGATCCTGCACAAAGACAGAAAGAACCGCCGGCAGTCTCTTAGTAAGTGGGAATAATATTGACAGAGGTGACTTCCAGTCTGAGTATCTGAAAAGACTCTCCAAGGCTTTATGGAGGATTTATTACGCTTTCAAAGTAAAGGCATCTCCTGTTTAACTGCTCCGACAGCCAAAGACCTGTTAAGGTGCTGAGATCAAACTGTAATCATTACGGCCACACGTTTATATTTAAAGAAAGTTTTATTGCGGGTTTTGAAATCGTTCATTTCCTACACTGACCTGTAACTTGTATTCCTGTAATGCATACCTGTCTTTTTATATTTTAACACGTTTTGGATTATTTTTAACTGCTCTTTAATGTTTTATGTTAAGCACTTTGAATTGCCTTGTCGCCGAGATGTTTTTCTGCACTCTTGCCTAAACTCTAAGTTGTTGTCCATTATCCCATCGTCTTTCAGTCACTCTGCTTTCTGATTTGTACTTGTCTGGAGATAATAACTTTTAAATAAAAATCAATACATTTAAAAAAAAAAAAAAAAAAACTTATCAGAATCGAGCATCGAATCGTTCTAGAGAGAATCGCGACGAATCCAAGAATTGATTATTTTTCCCACCCCTAGTTTTAAGTGTGAGTGACTGTGACACAACAATAAATACCACCCTGGAAAGAGTTGAGCGGGGGGGCTTCAGACATCGCGTTGGGAGTTGGTCGGCAGAGACTCACCTGAAGAAGACGTTGAAGCCGAACATGGTGAACATGATGGCGAGGTAGCCGAGGACGCCCACCGCGTAGCTCAGCTTGTAGATCAACAGGAACCACTTGTAGACCATCCTGAAGGACACGGAAACGCACTTTTGAATAAAACGCATGCAAATTATATCCCAGTGATGGTTCTCAATGTGTCAATTATTGTCATTGTTGATGATTCTAGCGATTATTTTTCTCAACTGATTGATCAATTGAGAAACCCATCACAACTTCCTAAAGCCCAAGTTGACTTTACAGGGGTGTTGAAATGAGTTGTTGCATCGATGCATCGCAATGCGGACCTCGAGGATTCTGCATCGACATAATCGGTTATAGCTTACCAGTGTTTCCCCTACCATCGTTTTCCCAAAACGCCCACCGCCTCCCCCCTGAAAGAATGAGAAAATTATATAATTATGCTATATATTCAAAAAAACTTAATACGGATGCGCGAGATAAAGCGGTTTTCACACATACAGGCAATTCGCTTCTCGTTCCTCGCCGTCGCGCAACCTCGCCCCTATTTTCACCTTTTGCCGAGTAACGTACGTTAACATCCCATTGGTCTCGTGAACGTAGCAAGCGCCTTCGTAGTAACTAGCGGTACAAAATCGGCGATACTTGAGGCCGTCATCTTGGGCTTTTTGGGAAACACTGATCCTCATATTTTAAGAGACCAAACAACTAATCTATTTATCCAGAAATTAATCCACGGATTAATCAACAATGAAAATAATCGTTACAGTAGATGTTGCGCTACAACCAACAGTTCAAAAACCCAAAGCCATTCAGTTTACAATGTTAGGACAAGAAAAGGCAGCAGATCTTCACTTACCCAGGAGCTGGAACCATCAAAGTTTGGGCATTTCTTTCTTAAATAAATTGCTTTAATGATTAGTCAATTATCAGAATAGTCGATTCATTTTCTGCGCGATTAATCGAGTAATTGTTGCGGCTGCTGAACACACAGGCGTTTTTGTTTCCAACATACAATTGTGGATTATTTTTTACTCATAATAGTGCCAGGTATTTGGTACAAAACTGAATTTCTAAAAACCGATACTCCGATGCAATACCAAACTCCGTTTTATGTTTGTAGAATAGAATACGACGACATTGGATGCAGTCCTATCAGTGCCGAACATCAGCAAAAGAGGTGAATGCGTATATTGTCACATATTTTCTTAAATCAAAATCATATTTTTTTTTTTTAAATCCCAAGACAGAAACACATCCCAGCGATGGACGCCAGCGTGTTTCTAGACACCCGCGGTCCCGAACCATCATCCTCACCTCGGCGTCCGGCAGGACAGCGGCTTGCGAGTGGCTCTGAAGATGACGTAGCTGGTGACGACGGAGAACATGCTCCACATGGACAGAAACCTCCACCAGTAGAGTTTGATGGTGAAGTAAAGAGGAACCACCCACATCTGGACAAGCGTCACCAGCTGAGGAGGAGAAGGACAGTTTCATATTTTTATTTACTTAACCCTCCTGTTGTCCTCGGGTCAAATTTGACCCGTTTTCAAAATCTCTATAGCAGAAATACGGGTTTCTTTTTAACCATATTACTCAAAAATAGCATGGATGGTTGCCTGCAACGCTCTCCGCTAGTACAATTACTGATCATTACTTTCTTTGAATTTTGAGTGTTTAATTTTATAGCATTTGAAAAAAAAAAAAAATTTAAACGGTATCCTGACTAAACTTTGACATACTGTACACCAGTCTCTGATTATCCATCAACACACGTACGGTTCCTCTAACATTAGTCCAAATTATTCCTAACTTCAGCTTTTTTTTAAACTGAAAAATGAAGTATAACTTCATATACACGAGGTTTATTGACCATGAATTCCAAAAATAAGAAACTATAGTGGTTAGAAGTTGGTGTTAGTGGTAGTGGAAAAAATGTGTCAAACGTTGAAAAATACGACAAAAACGTTACAAAAAAGTGTCAAAAAAGGGATAAAAATGGCAGAAAAAGTGTCAAAGTCATCGAAAAAAGCGTCAAAAAAGTGGTTTTGACCCAAGAGGACATGGTCGGTGGGAAGACCACGCACGAGTACTGACACGGAAGCTAAGATAAATGTCCTGCTGTGGACGGGGGCAGCAGCTAGACACCTAAAAACATCTCTGTCAGTTTAGTTGGACTGACGCTATATTTAGACTATTTTCAGCGCTTTACCTCGCTGTCAGACACCCCTGTACGACGGGGAACGGAAGCCATTATCTCTGCTCTGTTACGGTGTGACTTTGGTGTTTTAAAAGGATCGGGAACTACAAAGTGTACACTATACTTAGAATATTTTCTCCGCTTCATCTTGCCGTCAAACAGCTCCGTGTGACTTTTCCGCGGGAGGAACTGAAGCCGTTCTATGTTCACGTCAAAGCCATCGGACTTCACTGACGCAAACAGGCATTCTACCTTTCGCAGAACACGGGAGTCGTGGTCTGCCGCGGCCTCCGTCGCTTAGTTTGTCAGTTAGTTCCTAACACTTTAAAAACACCAACTTCCTACAATAACACAAACAAACGATGGAGGCAGCGGTAGAGAAGCAACTCCCGTGTAAATGGCGTAAAAAGGTAAATCGACAAAAGGAGTCTGGTGGCTTTAAAGAGAGCGGATATAAAGGCGTCAGTTCCCCGTCGTAAAAGGACTTTCTCACGGCTAGCTTCCTGTGTCGGTACTCATAGGCGCCGAAAATTCTGAGGACCCACGTGTGCCAGACTGCCAGTAGGCTACATTCATTTAAAATTAAACATCGCAGTTGGTGCTAAGTGGAGCGTCTGTCATAGTGCGATTGGTTATGTCGGTGACATTGATTCTTAATTTCCCACGAAGCTGATCACGGTTACGTGTCAGTTAAACTTCTCATCTCCAATCCTATCTGTATTTGTGACAAGTGGCGCTGTTCAAGTCCATGTACGGACCCAAGTACGGAGTGTGGACTGGTAGCTGGAGAGGCGCCAGATCGCCCACTGTTGTTGAGCAAGGCACGAACCCCCGTCAACTGGTCCAGCAGTCGCAGCCCCCTAAAGCGAGCGGTATACTCGCCATTTCTGACCTGGCGCGCCGGCGAGATCTACATCATTTTGACGTCACAGCGACTGTAAAGAGGCCTTAACTTCTGACATCTCTCCATGGGTGCATGTATAGGACCTGAGCATGTGTGTGTGTGTGTGTGTGTGTGTGTGTGTGTGTGTATTTCAGGCCTGTGTGTAGACTGTTCTAACAGAGTTAGTTAATTGTAATTTTGCCACTGGGGATCAATAAAAATGTGTTAATTATTAATATTGTCGTTCTTATTCTCCACGTCCGTTTCCACCATCAACCCCGGCTCACATTGTAGGACCGGTGGTGCCGCTGCTTCCACTGCACCAGGACGATCTGAGCCACCACCAGCGTGGCGATGAGGATCATCACCATCTCGGCGTGCATGGCCTCGTGGCCCCTGTGCTTCACGTGCAGACGCTCATGCTGCACCCTGAACCCAGAGAAAGAAGGGGGGAAAACAGATAACAGAGGGAACATGACTGGGAATGAAAATGCTGCATTTCATTACATATTCCAGTATTTCATATTAAAAAATAAGCATATTCTGGGTTGTATAATGGGAAGGTGCTGCTACTCACTTCCAGTTTTCCCTGTGTGTCATTTTCAGCAGGTCGTCCTGTGAAGAGGCAGGGACAGAAATAGCAGCTGAGTGTCTCACTGGACACTTTTATGTAGGTTAATACAACTTATTACGCCTCAATGAGAAGCAAGCCCGTTATTAAAATGATTATAAAACGCAACGCCTAACTAAAATTAAGGCGTTTCTTGTCTTTCATAACGCCTCTAGTCTGTATTGCCACGTCCCAACAGCAGCAGCAGCATCATCATGTAGCTCTAGATGTAACGTAACGTTAGCTACCGTCGACCACTGTTGGCGTTTATTTAGACGTCAAAAGTAGCATCTTTTAGGGTTCACAGTGCATGAACAGGCGCGTTAATTACGCCAGGTTACTTACCTGAGGGTGCACACCCGCCATTGTTTGCGTTTTGGTTTTATCCTCCCTCCCCCCGTTGCAAAGCTAGCCGGCAAACAGCTAGCAAAGCTAGCACTGCTTTGACAGCAGCTTCCACACAAACAGCTGCTCCGAGGCGGCGCGGGTATGGAAAGCCAAGAGGGTAAAAATAGTCGTAATTCTCAGCGCGAATCCATATATCTATCTATATCTATAGATAGATATATACCGTAAATATATCATACTCAGTTTATACCGCGTTAAACGCGGTGAAAACTGATATTGCTATTTGTATATGCATAACATTGTATATACTTCCAGTAACAACCATTGCGAGAGAGAGAGAGAGAGAGAGAGAGAGAGAGAGAGCGCGATATAGCAATGGTTGGTACTGTAAGTATATAGTTATGCATATACATATAACATACTCAGTTTTCACTGCGTGTAACGCGGTATAAACTGAGTATTATGTTATTTGCATAAGTGTTTGTTTATACTTCCAGTACCAACCATTGCTTAAGGAACTCTGTAACTTGAGTTAAAAAAAAAAAAAAAAAAAAAAAATATAGGAATACCAGTGTAAACACTGTTACAAGTGAAAGTCCTGCATTTAAAAACTTTTAAAAAGTACTGGCATTAAACAAATTAAATAACCTAAGCATTGGCAGTAAAAGTACAGAAATATTGGCATCAGAATACAGTTTAAGTACCATAAGTAAGATCACTCATGTAGAATAATTTCATGATTTCAGAATCGTGTGATAATTTTAAATGTTGCAGCTGGTAAAAGGTAGAGTTCATTTGAATTGTTTTTACTGGTGGGAAAGTTTAATCATTACAATACAAGTTGAATTATATTGTGGATAAATCCAAATCTGCAAAGTAACAACTCACCCGTGAGACGTAGTAGCTCTTTAACCCCCGTGTTGTCTCCCCGTCGGCTGTGCAACTTTGTTTTTCTGGGTCAACATTTTAACAAAAAAACGTTTTTGAAGGTTTTTAACAAACATTTGTTACTTTGTCATTTTTGCCAAATGCTTTAAAATTTAATAAAACATCCAAATTCAATGCAAGTAGCGTTGTATGGAACCATCCACGTTACTTTCTTTGACAATTTGGTTGAATCCCAAATCCGATATAGAAACTTTTTGAAAATGGGTTAAATCAGACATCCTATCACCAACGTGAGATGTAGCTCTTTAAACTATTATTGGATGTGCGTGTAGTACGGTGTTCACATGGCCATTTTGTGACAGACGCACTTTCAAAAAGTAGCAGACTTAAATCCTGTGCATCAGCCAATTGTTTACCACCTTTTAATACCATATGTGTAAAATATATTTAAATAGTTGCTGAACTTAAACTTAAAAAACAAGCCATTGCTACTTAGCTAGTAACAAACAAAACAAAGAGACCAATTAATGTGTGGATACAAAGAATATTTATTATAATCAGTTCACAGATCTGAGTCCAAACGGAAACTTCACCCTTCTGAACTAAGAGTATAAACAGACTGAAATGTCCAGGCTCACTCCTCCACTATTTATTCATTTATGCGTGTATTTATTTATTTAACGAGACTTAAAGTCATGTTTCGTCATCCACAGTCCGAGTCCCGCCCAGACTCCCTTTAGGAAACCTGTGATTTAAGCTTCAGCAGGCTGTGACAGTCCGCTCAGTCCTGGTTCTCCCGGGCTTCCCTTCCCTCCAGCGGGCCCAGCAGTACGGCCTGGGGCTCCAGCAGCGTGGTGTCGGTTTTGGCTCCCAGGAAGCGGGCGGTGAGCTCCAGATCCTGCAGCCGCAGACGGACTCTGCTACCCCGGTGTAGCTTCTCTTCGTCCGCCGGCAAACGCAGTGGAATTTTCCGCCAAAATCGACGTACAGGTCGTCCTGCACTACGTGGAAGATCCTCCCGATCACCACTCTTTGGCCGGTCCCATCTGATCAGCAGACCGATGCAGAAATCCTCAGTGTAGAGAAATCAACGCAGCACAGCTACTAGTTGTTCAACCTGTGAGACATTGAAGAAAAAAAAAAAAAAAAAATAGGAAACTTTAGCTGACAGACAAAACTAACTGGGCTGATATGTCAAATAGAACTGATTTCGCTCAGACATCCAAGGAAGGTTTGGGCCATCTTTGGTCCGTTAGGACCTCTGGTGGAAACTACGAATGGCAGGAAAAAGCATCATCACAGCGAACGGTTAATCCGTACATACTGTTTAAAACATTACATACCAGGTAACAATCACCGGCGTCTCGACGGAGATGATGGAAAGCACGGCCAGCAGACTCCTCCCAACCTGAAAGTGATATGTAATGACAAGTTAGCCGTGAAGCTACAAGACAGATTATAAATCACCGCTTTTTAAAAAATTCGCTCAGACATCCAAGGAAGGTTTGGGCCATCTTTGGTCCGTTAAGACCTCTGGTGGAAACTACGAATGGCAGGAAAAAGCATCATCACAGCGAATTGTAGGAACCAGATAGAGGTTGAGTTGGATTAGCCGAGTCGGACGACTACAGCTTTAAATATAAACGTACAAACTGGCCCACTGCTAACATGAATTCAGTCAGAACCAGTTGTGTTTACGGCCACGTTATTTTATTTTTTTTTTCTACTGCAATTTCTGCCTCTCATTGGATCTTTGAATCTATTTAATACTTATTCATCTTGTGTATGACGTAAAGAAAGTCTACATTCAGGACATTTAGACTGTAGTTCCCTTAAGCAGATGATACACACCTTCTGTACTCCAGTGGATGGCCTTCAAAAGGACTCCAAGATCCAGACGTTCCCTTTCACATCCAGCCTGAAAAGGGAGATTTGAGATGCATTTAGTTATGATAACTTATTAAAGACAGAAGTTATCACTGTTCTCCATAAGTCGCTCAGACATCCAAGGAAGGTTTGGGCCATCTTTGGTCCGTCAGGACCTCTGGTGGAAACTACGAATGGCAGGAAAAAGCATCATCACAGCGACAAGACGTCAACGGGCATATACATTAATCAACTTAAACATACCGCCGTCACAGCCGTCGATCACCTTCCATCTCCGTGGAAGATTTTGTAGATTGAACGCGACAGCACGACCGAGGACCGTCAACCTGACAGAGTGAGATGGAAATAAAAGTTAGATCCGAGAGCAAATGTTGCCAACGAGACAAGTTCCAGACTTTTTACTGTTCGCTCAGACATCCAAGGAAGGTTTGGGCCATCTTTGGTCCGCTAGGACCTCTGGTGGAAACTACGAATGGCAGGAAAAAGCATCATCACAGCGAACAGACCCGAATTTGGGAGATCGCACAAAGAAAATAGTCTCGAATTTGTCAGTTATTTGAGCTAAAATCTGTTGAAGACCGGGCTGCAAATTCCACAATATCTTAAATTTAGTCAAAATAACTAAACCTGGAAATATAGGTATATCAGACCGTCACAAATTTGTGTTAAACTGTAACCGATTGTTTTAATCCTTTAAAAAACCAAGCAAAACACCCGATTTTTTTCAGAATATTACATGCTGGGTTTTCTGTAATTTTTTTACAATTTGAATACATAAGTGTATTTGACTGTTGTGGACTAAAGACAACACTTTTGTTGACAAGACATTAACTTAAACATACCGGCATCACAGGCGTCGATCGCCTTCATCTCTGGAAGACTTGGTCGATTTTACCCAGTCTGAGGACGGCCGAGGACCGCCACCCTGAGGGAGAGACGGAAATAAAGGTTAAGATCTGAGAGCAAATGCTGCAACGAGACAAGTTCCAGACTTTTACTGTTCGCTCAGACATCCAAGGAAGGTTTGGGCCATCTTTGGTCCGCTAGGACCTCTGGTGGAAACTACGAATGGCAGGAAAAAGCATCATCACAGCGAACAGACCCGAATTTGGGAGATCGCACAAAGAAAATAGTCTCGAATTTGTCAGTTATTTGAGCTAAAATCTGTTGAAGACCGGGCTGCAAATTCCACAATATCTTAAATTTAGTCAAAATAACTAAACCTGGAAATATAGGTATATCAGACCGTCACAAATTTGTGTTAAACTGTAACCGATTGTTTTAATCCTTTAAAAAACCAAGCAAAACACCCGATTTTTTTCAGAATATTACATGCTGGGTTTTCTGTAATTTTTTTACAATTTGAATACATAAGTGTATTTGACTGTTGTGGACTAAAGACAACACTTTTGTTGACAAGACATTAACTTAAACATACCGGCATCACAGGCGTCGATCGCCTTCATCTCTGGAAGACTTGGTCGATTTTACCCAGTCTGAGGACGGCCGAGGACCGCCACCCTGAGGGAGAGACGGAAATAAAGGTTAAGATCTGAGAGCAAATGCTGCAACGAGACAAGTTCCAGACTTTTACTGTTCGCTCAGACATCCAAGGAAGGTTTGGGCCATCTTTGGTCCGCTAGGACCTCTGGTGGAAACTACGAATGGCAGGAAAAAGCATCATCACAGCGAACAGACCCGAGTTTGGGAGATCACACAGTCAGTTTTTTTTGGCTAAAATCAATTGAGAAGACAGGGCTGCAAATTTAAATTTCACAATCTTAGTTTAAATAAGTAAAACCTAGAAATTCCAAGTCTCACACCTTCACAAATGTGTGTAGAAACTAATATTGTGATAGATTGTTAGTCCTTTTAAAAAAGGCCCCAAATTTAGTTTGTTCCAGATTATTTAAATGAGGATTTGCTGCTTTCAGTATTTTATAAAATTTAAGATAGAATATTTGACTGGTGTGGACAAGATGTTACTGCTACTACATTGCACATATCTGTACATGTTGTTCATACATTGTTCATATTACATAGCCATATTTATTCTGCTCACACAAGGTAACTGCTAATACACTGCACATATTTGTATTTAATTTATATCACTCTAAACCACCTTCTGTAAACCAACTGTACACTACTGTCTACACTGCACTACATGTCTTGTCCGGTCCATGCACCACCTGTCTATACTTTGTATATCACATAGCACTTTTCTGCTCTTTTCGCACTTCTGGTTGGACGCAAACTGCATTTCGTTGTCTTTGTACTCTGCACAAAGACAGTAAAGTTGAATCTAATCACTTGTGATGGGCACGTTCCTTGTTTTTTTGTGGACTTTCATTGACGAAACCATAAAACCAAAAGAAATCTGCAAATTCCTTGATAAAATAACAGTGCAGCCTGGTTGTAATTCTTAGGAACATTAGGATTTTTGGCCTCATTGTAAGCTGACTGTTTGCTCAACTTTAATTACACACAAAAAAAAAAAAAAAACTAAAAACCCGTTTCCTCAAAATGTAGATAACGTAAATAAACTGCTCACCTGTCCCCAGGTTAAGTGCATCTGCTGCGTTTCTGCCTCTTGAGGAATTAGTCCCATCGCGACACAGCTGAGCAGCGTCTGCCCGGTGTCCCGCGAGTTCATTGCCCCCCCGTGGCCGGTGTAACCCTGGGGAGAACATTTCTGGTG
>NC_050189.1:12121319-12176319 GCF_008315115.2 Sander lucioperca
TACGAAGGGATGCAAATTGAATACAAAGTGATGCAAAATGACTATGAAGGGATGCAAAATGACTACAAAGTGATGCAAAATGACTACAAAGTGATGCAAAATGACTACGAAGTGATGAAAAATGACTACGAAGCGATGCAAAATGACTACACAGTGATGCAAAATGACTACAAAGTGACGCAAAATGACTACAAAGTGATGCAAAATGATTACGAAGGGATGCAAAATGACTACGAAGGGATGCAAAATGAATACAAAGTGATGCAAAATGACTACGAAGGGATGCAAAATGAATACAAAGTGATGCAAAATGACTACAAAGTGATGCAAAATGACTACGAAGTGATGAAAAATGACTACGAAGGGATGCAAAATGACTACAAAGTGATGCAAAATGACTACAAAGTGACAACAAAAAAACCGACAGCAAAGAGAACAAACATACTCCAAACAACATCTGAGTCTGAGAGTAGGATATGTCGGGGGGCCTATCACGTGTTACATGTCAGTGCCCAGGGGCTGATTATCTGTCCATGGCTACATATAAACAGGGAGTTGCAGAAAAAACAAAAAGGGAAATAATGTCAGCAGGTAGATTCTCAACCAACCCAGTAATCTCGAAACTGATGTCATAATCTTACCTGCATCAACTTTTACGTGTTTGTCTTTCTCTCCGCTATAGACAACCTGTTAACAAAAAAATCATTGTTGTTGTGGTCCTTTAAGATGAAGCAGTGTTCAACAGCAACGTACGGTATAACTATCTAAAATCATTAATCATGTGTTGCATCCCCAAAGGAAAGATAAAGAAATGAATCAACTTGAAACCCGGCTACGACAGAGAGACAGAGGTGAGAGACGTCATTAAAACAGAGAGAGAAACAGGAACAGAGGGAGAGTGACCATGCATTTTCCCAGGGGAATACTATATGCTGTATGAAGAGATAAGATTACCAGAGTCGATGTGTGTGTTAGTGACGTCAGACTGTAGATTTACCGACAAGCTCTTTAGAAACTGGTTCGTCTGTGTCTCAATTTGCAGATTAAGCGTAACTGAAATGTAATCTTTTTGAGTTTCTGGCATTTGCAAAAATATCACGATGATGTGGAGTAATGGAGTCTGGTCTGCTGAGCCAAAGATGACCGGAGTAGGTTTCCAATCAACTTGTCTCGCATTGCCCGACCCTCCTCCACAGCGTTGTGGAGGAAGGTCTGGCTAGTCCACATAACTTCCCGGGATGGGAGAAATACATGCTTTAGTGTATTGGCATTTCTTTAACCACGTGTCAAACTCAAGGCCCGCGGGTCAAATCCGGCCCTTCGCATATTTTGATCCAGTCCTCGTATAAATTTAGGTTCACAATAAATTTTGGCCCACCAAGTTTTTGTCACTTTTGCCAACGCTTTTACAGCTTTTCCCCACATTTTTCTGACTTTTTTCTGATGTTTTTGTCGCTTTTTTCGGGAATCTTTTCTACGATGGCTAAAGAACTTTTTTTTGACTATTTTAGGGCTTTATGCCGACCAAATTGTAAGTGAGAAGACTTTAAGACATCAACTAAATGTGTTTTAGTTTGTAATATACAGTACCAGTCAAAAGTTTGGTACTTACCTAATCTCAAGTGATCAAATGTGAAATAATATATGCATGTGTAATTCAATCAACTAGTCAGCTGAGGTTGATGAAAACAGTATAGACCCAATCACGTTTGTTCACAATAACTTCCCGGTAGAAATCTCCTGCGTCCAGTACATAAAGTTTAACGGTGCTGAGCAAACGGGAGGGGGGGGGGACAACTGGATATACTCTCATCTCCATCTAAAATGCATGTTTGATGCTTTCACATGCCAACACTTTAATTAACGTTAGCTTGGAGAGCTAATTTACGTGTTGGGCCACAGACTAAAGAAAATTACACCACTCAAACTAGCAGTCAGTCCGACCGGCGGTGAGATGTTGCTGTTCCTAATGCTAGATTGGTTTATCAAAGACGCTAGCAAACAACTAATGTTAGATTTGTTTTATCAAAGACGCTAGCAAACAACTAATGCTAGATTTGGTTTATCAAAGACGCTAGCAAACGAACGCTAGATTTAGTTTATTAACGACGCTAGCAAACAACTAATGTTAGATTTGTTTTATCAAAGACGCTAGCAAACAACTAATGTTAGATTTGGTTTATCAAAGACGCTAGCAAACAACTAATGTTAGATTTGGTTTATCAAAGACGCTAGCAAACAACTAATGCTAGATTTGGTTTATCAAAGACGCTAGCAAACGAACGCTAGATTTAGTTTATTAACGACGCTAGCAAACAACTAAGGTTAGATTTGATTTATCAAAGACGCTAGCAAACAACTAATGTTAGATTTAGTTTATCAAAGATGCTAGCAAACAACTAATGTTAGATTTAGTTTATCAAAGATGCTAGCAAACAACTAATGTTAGATTTAGTTTATCAAAGACGCTAGCAAACAACTAAGGTTAGATTTGGTTTATTAAAGATGCTAGCAAACAACTAACGCTAGATTTTGTGAATCAAAGACGCTAGCAAAGCAACACAGGACAGAAAATAAGCACAGCAGAGACCACAGCTAGACCTCCTTGTGAACTACCGGTATATACTACAGTTGCGGCTGAAAATGACAACAGAAATAAACAAGTTTGCCATTATTTTATTTTTTTTTTTATATATATCAGCCAGTTGTTGTGATTTTTTGTGTTAGCGCAATGTTGTGGGATTTGGTCTAATAGTTTTGCAGGTAGTATTGGACAAATTAAACATTTTGACTGTATGATGGCACTGGTCAAAGTCATTACAGTTCATCCTCTGGGGACCATGAATGTCCGTACGAAGTTTCACGGCAATCCATCCAATACTTCCTGAGACATTTCAGGACTAAAGTGTTGGACTGACCAAACAATTTCAATCTATTTGGTTTATATGCTACGGACAGCGCTGTTCGTTGTACTCAAATAATAGTCACATCATCTCAGCCATTAGATTAGTTGTTTTTGCTATTTTTCTATAAAGACAGGTTTATACAGAGGTGGCACAAAATACAACTGAGGGGGCTATATGTAACCTAATTTTCGTCGCTGTGTGGAGTAATTATTGTGTTTAACAATGTAGCAAGCTACAGTACCTGTGTGAATGCATCAATAGTCTGTGTTGTGCTGTTTCTTAACTACATGGACAGTGTGCATTGCCAAATAGTTTAGTAAGGAACTTGGAAATACCATAATCTTGGCAATGTTGCATAAGTCAGATCACACATAAAGTGACCGTCCGTCCGTCCGTCCGTCCGTCCGTCCGTCCGTGTGTGTGTGTGTGTGTGTGTGTGTGTGTGTGTGTGTGTGTGTGTGTGTGTGTGCGCGTGTGTAACTAGAACAACGCAATTGTTTTTTTAACCAGGCCAGTAGTTTTCAGATTACATTATGTGCTTACATAATTGCAAAAGGGTTCTCCAATGTTTTCTCAGTTAGCCTTTTAAAATGATATCAGTTTAGTAAACAGATGTGCCTTTGGAACATTGGATGAATGGTTGCTGATAATGGGCAATGCTGATATGATATAAGATCAGCCACCCACTCAGATCAGCTGCTATTCTGTCTATAATGGAGTGGAATGGAAATTTCTACGTGACCCCAAACTTTTGACCGGTAGTGTAAACTGGAAATGAAGGCCATCTGTGATCAAAAAGTTGTCGGTTTGAGTCTCAGGCCCTGTAAGAAACAGGGAATGAGCAACTTTAAAAACCACTGTTAAGTTGCCTTTCAGCAAGGCGTTGAGCCTCTGTGTGCCCCAGCAGAGCCCGAGGCGGGAATTCAGAGCTATAGAGACTTTTTCTCAATACATTAATGCTTACAATATAACAAACATGAAATATGTGCAGGGGGAGTGTATAAATCCTGCTGAGAGCCAGCAGAGGTTTATATCATCGCTATCTGTAGCGAACACTAAACTGGGCCATTCATTGTGGCAGAGCAGTAAACACACACACACGCACGCACGCACGCACGCACGCACGCACACACACACACACACACACACACACACACACACACACACACACACACACACACACACACACCCACAACCTCTCATAAACGTTGTCAACCCCAATTGGTCCCAAAGTACAAGAACACACACACACACACACACACACACACACACACACACACACACACACACACACACACACACACACACACACACACAGTCTGCAAATGTATCTGTGAATCCACAAAAGAAAGAAAGGATTCACTTGTCCCTCGTTCTGTAAGTGACAGTTACAAACAGCCACCACATGGTGTCACAAGGTCCACACACACACACACACACACACACACACACACACACACACACACACACACACACACACACACACACACACACACGCCACACACACACACACACACACACACACACAGATCCTCACTGTCGCCCCATAATCCTTTGCAGGAGCATTATACTGCAGAGAATCGTTGTAGGGCAGTGTGGGGGTGCAGGCGGGCAGCAGTATATGTGTAAAATGTATATGTATATGTAAAAAAAGATAAGGTGTAGAGATCAAATGCACAGAAAATATCAGAAAAAAGAAGAACAAATATCTGTGTGTGCATGTCTGTGTGTGATGAGAGATGTGTGTCCGTGAGGCTACTTCCACGTCAGGAAGGTTGTGTTTTCCGAACACAAATATCTGAGGGAGGAGGTGTTAAAACAGGATTATGTACACGATCACAGGGAAGTCATATTCCTAACCCCCAACACCCCGTCTTTATGAATCATTCATGAGAATAGAGCGACAGTAAACAACAAACAGCACAAAGGGAAATGGAGAAGAAGGAAAGCAGAACAACTGAGTTAAACATTATTTATATATATTATCATATATTACAATATGAATAAAGAAATACAATTTTGATTTTAAACAATGATCCCTTGATCAATTTAATTGAAAAACAAATCAGTAGTTTCATGGCTACAAATTTTAGGAACATCATTTGTATTGCAACATTTTTCTAACAATAAAATATCTTTCCGGTTTTTGCCTTTCTTAAAGGTGGTGTTTTTTGCCTCCAACGGCGCCTTCCAGGTTTGGGGGCAAAAAACACCAAACACCTTTCTTAAAGCTACATTGTGTAAGAATTTCTCACATCTGAAATTGTATATGACAACCAACTGAATATTACTTTCTAGCCCCTCCCATTCTGAGCGCGTTGTAACTCCTACGGTGGCCGTATTATTCCAAGAAGTACGACATTTTGTGTTCCTTCCAGTGCAATAATAGTTTTACGTTTTCGTTATTTTGGGACCATTTTATTGCTAACATCAGCTAACAGGTTCCCAAACGAATGCAAGCTAATGTTAGTAAAGTATCAGCGTGATCCTCCATCTGCAACAGGCTTTCAAATCTCCCGGCAGATCGAGTAATCTCCCCCTGGCTTCCGTCACGGTGCCACTGAGTGTAAAAGCGCGAAACGCGGCGGTATGTCCCTCTTTGGCTAATGTATTTTAAAGATAGAGGCGCAACATGGCAGAATACATACGAGCGACTCCCCGTATGTATTCTGAATGATTCTGAATGGCAGATTCTACGTGTACGAGAATACTTTGATTAGTTGTTGGAAGTAATTACACATGAATGAGCACATACTTGTGAAAGAACAAAGGGTTTTTTGCTAAGAATCAACTCAAAACATTACACAATGGAGCTTTAACAATGTTTAAAAAAAAGTTATTTCACTGAAAAAGAAAATGAGTAAGAAAAGACTAAAACATTTACAAAAATTGAATGGACAATGTCCACTTTATTAGGTACACCAGTGACATCTAATGCAATCTAACACATATACACTTTACAGCATTAAACTTTGCATACTACAACTTCAATAATAAACATATAGTTGCATAAATACCGTTCTGACAGTGCCTGTATTTTTTTATTTTATTTTTTATTTAAATTGTTATATTTTATTACTATGTTTTAGCTCTGAATACTTAAAGTCCTCATATCATGCTTTTTGGCTGTTCCCCTTTCCTTTATTGTGTTATATATCTTTTTTGTGCATGTTATAGGTTTACAAAGTGAAAAAGCCCAAAGTCCACCCCAAAGGGACTTAACCATCTCCAACAGAAAACACTGTTCACAAACTGCTCCAAACAGCTCTGTTGTAGTCCAGCCTTTAATTCAGAGACAAATGTAACACACGTTATAATGCTCGCCTAGCTGCTAACGTGGCACGCCCTCATACTCTGCTTCTGACTGGCTAGTAGTCCTTACCTAGCACATGTGCGACTCCCAACAAAGATGGAACAAAAGTGCGATGCCTCACTCTGTAGCTAAAACAGAGAGCTCAACACACAGGGTGAAAAGAGGAGCTGCAGCAATGCGCAGTACAACAAAAATATGGTGTTTTTTGAAAATTAAACCATGTAAACCTATTCTGATATTACCTTTAAATTCAATTATGAACCTGAAAATGAGCATAATATGAGCACTTTAAAACATCTTTTGGTCAAGTCAGGTTGAAATGTGTTTCAGTAGCTTTTCTTTCACTCCCCTTACTTAACATTTTGTTCATTAAATGACGAAACTGTCAATAAAACGAAAATGTCCCCCGTCCACAGAGGCACTTCTGCAGCATATGTTGTCTATCTTTGAGTCTTAATTTACCAGGTTGGCTGTTGACTTTTTCTTCTTGTGAACATGTCAAGAAGACACACGCCTCTGGATCCTCATGGTCCAGATGTGAGTTTAAATTCAACTCCAGGCAGGTGTTTTTACATCTGGAACTGGGACACTTTTGTATCACGCAGCGTGAACGACTCGTTGCTGCTCTGTGGAGCAAACAGACGGTTAAATTTAGGATTATTGGATTAAAGGGCACATTACTGCGCTTCACTTTTTGTTGTGTCTCTCCCTCCCCCCTTCCCCATGCAGTCTGTAACCATGGAAACCACAGCCACACTCCCGTGTGTCTCTCTCTCTCTCTTTCTCTCCTCCCATCACTTTGAAGTCATTTCCGTGACCTACATTTCTGCTCCTCGAAGCTCTTTTTTTTAGTATCTTACTCTTCATTCACATCCCTCTGTTGGTCCTACCCTCCCTCTCACCCCTCCCATCTGTGGATCGTACCATCTGTTCCCGGACCTGCTGCAGTCCTGTTCCTCACTACAGAGTGTACCATCTGGGAGTACATTAGGGGTGTGCAGTGATCGGATGTGCCACCTGGAAGGAGCATATGGGCATTCCTATAGTGCAGGGGGTGTCCAACATACGGCCCGTGGGCCAGAACCGTCCCACCAAAGGGTCCAATCAGGTCCACTGCATGACTTTAAAAAGTGTGAAAATTGCAGAGAAGTAATTAATTCCAATTCCAAATTTACCACATTAATTTCAGAGAATATCCAAGTTATTTTTCCCTAAATTTACACATTTAATGTTAGTTTTTTCTCTGGATGTTACCCCTCTCTCCCAGGTCCGTAACTCATTTTTTTTTTTTCCATACAATGGCCTTTAGAACGCTGTCGTAGCAGAAGAAATTTGCGTTTGCCAACATCGAGCTGACAAGAAACTCTGTGGCAGATAAAGTTTCTGATCTTTCTGGAGAGGTTTACTGGTCCGGCCCACTTGAGATCAAATTAGTGGTATGCGGCCCGTGAACTAAAACGACTTTGACACCCCTGCTATAGTAGGAGATAGAGAGTGCTATGAGATGACGTTACCCAATCAAAAATAATGTCAGTGGGTTTAATCGAGGGGTTAACTGTCTAAGTGAAGCCAAAACATCTGGATCGCCCCCTGGTGGCTGGCTGCAGCATTGGTCATTTTTCTGATCAGTTTGGTTTTTATTAGTTATGATGCTATGAAAACGGGGTGAAAAACGTCATAATTGACAGCTGTGAGTGACTCAATTAATTATTACAATTACATGTCATTTAGCTGACGCTTTTATCCAAAGCGACTTACAATTGCTATATATGTCAGAGGTCGCACGCCTCTGGAGCAACTAGGGGTTAAGTGTCTTGCACAAAGACACATTGGTTGATGTATCTCAGTGGGAATCGAACCCAGGTCTCCCACACCAAAGGCATGGGTCATATCCACTGCGCCATCACCACCCCCACTCGCGATTGGTCGGGCAGTGTATGGGCGGGACTTCAATACGGCAGCTCTCGATGCGCAGACTCTGGCTCCAACAATTACAAGTCAGCAGCGCCCATGTATGGGATATTTTGGCTTCACTTTTGTACAGCGGGAGGAAGAGGAGTTGTCCATCTTTTAGTTACAGTCTATGGTTTCATCATTTCTGCTCAATATTGCTGTCGTGTTCTTTGTGTACATACCCACATTGTTAATGGGTATATGCTGACAATGTTTCATAGTGAAACTACATTTGATAATGAACCTCTTCTAGCTGTGTACATTTCATTTCATTTTGTAACATTAGTGAACAACATCCAAAATTCTGCAACCTTTTTAGACCCTCACCTTGTCTTGTTTCATTGTCTATATAATTATGATTGCAGAGCCAAAACCGATCACACATAACATTGTAGCAAAGCACTCAGCCGGAAGTTAAGTGAGTGTTCACCCATGTTTATCTGCTTTTCCATCTAATCCTCATCCCACTCTTTTCTCCCCAGGCTGTCCACCACCGTTTGAACCCTTTGTGATTTAAATCAACACCAACTTCTGTTGCTTTTTCCCCGCAAATCAAACCTAAAGAGGATTGGACGGGTAAATGGAAAATGTGTGGAGTTTTGAATGCCTGGAACCCTTTGTACCCAACAGGAATATAATGGAATAATCAATGACTACAGGCTCAAATAAAGGGCATGTCTGAACTTTTAGCTCCGCCTCTTTGCAGCAGAGAGATAAAGCTCTGACCAAAGTGGATGATTGTACACTAAAAATACAGAAAACAAGACCTAGATCTGATTTCCCAGCACTCTTTTCTTGGTGCTGTGTGGCGAAGTCCCGCAGGAAGTCATGCCTCTCCTAAGATCCAACATGTGCCAAGAGTTATCGTAAGGAGTACATTTGAATGTTTTTGCCCCGTCCTCACACAGTCACAATGGAATAAAGTGTGAGACAAGGAGTTTACAAAAGCAAACGTGTATCTGAACCACCAGCCCCTTCCCCCTGGCTGCAGTGTGGAAAAAGGGGCGTGTTCGGAGGTTTACCCCCACCAGGCTGTCGCTCGCAGATGGAGGCCCACCAACACCAACACTCCCCAGATAGCAGCAGTGAGGAGTGCACAGTCCTGGAGGCTCCGCCCGCTAAAAACGCCTGCCCCCAACATGCAGGGAAGGTAGGAATGCTACAAACAAAATTCAAAGTGCTTTACAGGAAAAAAAACAAGTTACAGTTTAACAACAATACAATATACAGAGACACATTAACGGTAAAAACAAGAGTGAAATCATAAAGTCACCAGTCTAGTGAATTTAACTGCAACTGCGTCCTCTATCCTCCTCTTCTTGTCTCTGACACCATGCTCCCCTTCTCACCTCCAGGTGGCAGAGCTGTACTGTTCGGCCTGCGAGTGTGCGCTGTGTGAGGACTGTATGCTGGGCCACCAGGAGCACCCTAAGGTGCCCCTCAGCCAGGCCCTGGAGCAGCATCGCAGCAGCCTGCAGGAGAGGCTGGGGGCCATCCAGAACAGGTGGAGGTCTCAATGAGTGTGGTTAACACACACTGTAACGACTGTATTCTTGTAATCAGGATAATTTAGACTCAGTCGCAGTGGTATTGGAAATGGTAAAGAGAGCCTTTTGCTTTTTAGATATATATGACATTTAGAATAACTGTAATGTCACTGTGATGTCCGCAGTTAAATATTTCGATAAGTAGGGCATCTCTGATTAAACATCACTTCCATTAACATCATCATCGTCATTAGGACACAGAATTCCTTTTAAAATACAATATTATTGCTTTGGATACATGGGAAAGTGTTGTAGAACTCAGACATTTTCCTGTGAGGAATACACTTATCCAGTACTTAAAGTATCAAAAGTAAAAGCACTCTTTATGCAGAACAATTGCCCGTCAGTGTCATATTATTAGATGTTATATTATTTCATTCTTATTTCGGTTAGATTAATATCTGATCAGCATTTTAATATCTTAGCAGGTGAAGATTAAGCTAATTTGATCAACTTCATGTTGTTGTTTGTTTTGTCTGCAACATTTCAGATGCATCATTTTAGATACTCCTTACACGTTTTGTGTGTAAAATCTCCATTTGCAAAGTAAGTAAAGCTGGGCAATACAGTACTTAAGGGAGAAAAGGGAACCCACAGGCACAAATATCTAATAGGACACTGTTTATTTAGCTGACATCTGGTGGACAGGCAGGGAAATGCAGGACTATGGAGCAACAAGGAGACAAATGCAAAAATGACAATCCCCCTTTCCCTCTGTATTTGTCTCTCCAGACTCCCTCAGATATCAGATTCCCTGTCCTTCATTAGGGAGATCCTCCAACAGCTGACCAATCAGAGAGCTTCAATCGAAGAGGACATCCAGTCGAGCTTTGAGGATCTACACAAGCAGCTGGATGTCCGGAAGAGTGTTCTGCTGATGGAGCTGGAAGTCACATATGGACTCAAACAGAAGGTGCACGCATGCTTTTTGTGTTTTAAGATTCTGGTCTTCTGCCAGAGTTTAAGAATGCAAACTGATCAATTGATTGTTCATTTTGTGAACTTTTAATCTGTGCTCACTCCCAACCCTTCATGCTTGGTAAGTGGCCCTCAGCGTCAGATAAAGACGCACAAGGCACCCTTTAGCATCTGTATGGGATGCACCGGGCAGAGCAACATGGCGTAGTATGAAGAGCAACAATGGTAAAGTTGGATGGGTCAAAAAAACACAGGACTTTCACCCTGGAGACCAGGGTTCATGTCCTGTGTCACTTAAACGTACATCTTTAAACCCCACCCACAACCTTGTCCTAACCCTAACTATGTGGTTTTACCCTGCACATTGAAAAATAATGCCAAAGGAATACCCAAAGCGTCAAAAAGAAAGGTGAGGTCCTGAGTCCTGACCAAGCATCAGTATTTGATGAGTTGGGAGTGAAAATATGTTGGGTTGGACAAGTACAGCCTCTGATGTCAGTGGGCTACTTCACGAAATAAAAAGCATCTGACAACACATCAAAAACATAATATGTGTCTTCTGTGTCCAGGTCCTTCAGGCCCAGGTGGACTGCCTCGCGCGGGGAGAGGGTGACCTCATGGCCTCCTGTACCCAGACGGAGGAGGCTCTGGCTGGGGAGGCGTGTGTGGCGAGCCTACAGTTGGAGCAGGAGCTGCAGGAGAGACTGGGGGAGCTGGCCGGCCTTGGCCTACCATGTCAGCCGGAGGAGAATGACCAGCTTGATCTGTTGATGGAGACAGATGGTCTGAGGAAATCTATACACAACCTGGGGACCATCGTCACAACCAGGTAAGGAAATGTTCAGACTGGTCAGCTGTGCTATAAAAGCATGTTTACATTTAACGCCACTTGATTTTCCTCATCTCCCTCCTCTCCCTCAGTGCGGTGGCGAGCCAGAGCGAAGCCATGGGTGCAGGCCTGGAGCAGTGCATTGTGGGACTTCCTGCCTCAGTTACTATAGTGACAAGAGACAAGTCAGGGGGAGCCTGCAAGAGTGGCAATGCAATCCTATCAGCTGAGGTTTGTTTCACAACCACACAAAAAAAAAATACAGCGTAATTCTGTGGCTACCCCCACAAAAAAATAACAAAATGTTACCCATGTGTTAATCCAGGTATTCACCCCAGATGGCAGCATAGTGGATGGTGAAATACTGGACCACAAAAATGGGACTTATGAGTTTGTGTACACAGTGCCGAAGGAGGGCGACTTCTCATTGGCTCTCCGTCTGTACGACCAGCACATCAAAGGAAGCCCCTTTAAACTGACTGTCAACAGGATCTTAGAGACAGAGGTAGAGGTAGGTGGAGGGTGTGTAACAGTTTAAAGCCGAATGTGATGCCGTAATTAAAAAAAAAAAAACAATGAATGGTGACTTTCCGCTTTGCCAACACTTGCAGAAACATTGAGTGAAATCCTGTAAGCCTAAACTGTGATGTACAGTTAAGGCCATGGTATGCTTGAAACAAACTAGTTCACACGAATTGTTGTTCAACTACATCTGAAGGAAAAAGTAGTTATAACTGTTCAGAACAACCACCTTGAAAGGCGGATTGAAAAGCCAAGGCAAGAAATGATAATCATGCGGATAATATTTTTGGATGATCTTTTCTTGAAGGCATTCATGGTATTGCACTCATTTCTGGAACCAGCTATGTAAAATAAATAAGAGAACAAAATCAAACTTCAAGTCTGCAGTTTCACCTCTGGGTAATCCCTTCTTGCATCAACCCAACACTACCCAAAGCATCGCAGTGAAATAGTTCCATCACCCAGTCAAGCTTTTCCCTTACTTGCTAGCTTACCAAGCTTACTTACTTCACTATGCATACTACTGCACTGAATGCCAATGTCGCATCCATGTGCAGTGTTTCGAAGACCAGCATTCAGGAAAAACAACGCATGCAACATAAATCGAGCAATTAATCCCAAACCTGGAAAAAGTTTTCAAATTAACACGCACATTGCCTAAAATTGATGCTTGTAAACAATAAATTCTGCCTCCATCGTTGTCTCTCCAGGTGTCCCCCTCCACCACCACAGCAACCAACTCAGCAGCCTACGCCACCCCGTCCACTGGCTCCTCTGAGGGGGCAAAGAGACGAGGGAAGTCCCCCGGCCAGAAGAAAAAGGGCTCCAAGAGGGCAAGCAGCGCCTTGGGCACCCCGCGACGCAAAACCCAGAACCCCATCGAGGACGACCTCATCTTCAGGATCGGTGCGACACTACGTTACGGCTATTGAAGCTAAAATTACTATTAAAGCTACAACATCCTTCCTTTTCATGAGGTCAAAAGGACATTTTAAAGCTTGGATTTGGGCTTATTGGCTTTACTTTGCTGGCTGCTACATAGGAAATTTTCTTTTAATAAAAATGGCTAACATAAGCAGTGATTGGATTTGAATTTTCTGCTCTCTTTAGGAACGAAGGGGAGGAATAAAGGAGAGTTCACCAACCTTCAAGGAGTGGCTGCTTCCTCCAGTGGCAGGATACTGATTGCTGACAGCAACAATCAGTGTGTCCAGGTAAAGCATGTTTTGTCTTCAAATGGCTGTTTGAGGGTTTAGGATTAGATCAATGTAGGTTTAGGTTTAGTATGCATTGTGTCTTCGATGGTCCTCACAAATGTCTCGCCACTCCAGATTTTCTCCAACGAGGGGGAATTCAAGAGTCGTTTTGGGGTGCGGGGTCGGTCGCCAGGCCAAATGCAGCGTCCCACAGGCGTGGCCGTGCACCCCAGCGGTGACATCATTATCGCCGACTACGACAACAAGTGGGTCAGCATCTTCTCCAGCGAGGGCAAGTTCAAGGTAGGTGATCCAATGTGGCTTTGAGTTTATAGGGATGAAGAGTTACTTTAAGTTTGATTTGATTCTTCATTTATTTAATTGAGCATCAGTATAGAAATATAAATCATATTTTATCTTTCAAGGACTTTTAACGCTGGTAGATTTTCTGATGCATAAAAACAAACTCACATGTCTTGTGTTTTGTTGAATGGTTCTTCCTTCTCCTCGTATTTGGGGTCCATCAGGGGAAACTTGGCTCTGGTAGACTTATGGGGCCAAAGGGCGTGTCCGTGGACCAGAACGGTCATGTGATCGTGGTTGACAACAAAGCGTGCACTGTCTTCATCTTCCAGCCGACGGGCAAGCTCATCACCAAGTTTGGTAGTCGAGGCACCGGTGACAAGCAATTTGCAGGTACTTTTAAGAGATAGATTGTCCAGAAATGAATAAAAAAACCACAAGATAAAAGGCCGACAATCATGCCAGTCTTTAATGTATTATAGACTAAAGTATGATCTTCCAATTAATTCAAATCACACACCAAATAATTTGATATATACCATATAATTTGATTATCATTTGACTTTATCAAATGATTGATGTTACTATAACTATATAACTATTCAGTAAACAAAGCAAAATGTGCATCTGCAGTTAAAGTTTAAGGTACCTAAAGAAGTTGTGTCAGCTGAAGTGTAAGCACTAAAAGCAGTTAAATGCACTTGAAGTAGTTGAGACAAATTTAAAGGACAAAGACTGAAAGTAGTTAAAGTGTGAAATGAAGTATGAGCTCTGTCAAATAAATTGTGAACTCTGAAAGCAGAAATGTCCGTTGAAGTGTGATTACTGACAGCAATTAAAATGTCAGTTGAAGTGAATAGTAAGTGCTGAAAGCAACTGAAGTGCTAGTTGAAGCACTAAAAGCACAACCTGTTTTTGTGCTCCTGTTGTGAAGGTCCACACTTTGCAGCAGTAAACAAGAACAATGAGATCATCGTGACTGACTTCCATAACCACTCTGTCAAGGTAAAGTCTTACTCACTGGACATTACCCTGATACATTTTATTTTCCCTTGACCTGTTTAGAATGAAATTAGA
The DNA here is from genome assembly GCF_008315115.2 of Sander lucioperca. Classification (NCBI taxonomy): domain Eukaryota; kingdom Metazoa; phylum Chordata; class Actinopteri; order Perciformes; family Percidae; genus Sander; species Sander lucioperca. Next base: position 12,135,884 of record NC_050189.1, read on the forward strand.
CCTTTGCTCTAGTGTTATCCAGGTGAACAGGTAGATATCTAAGGACATTTTAAAACGACGCATTAATATGGATCCTAATATATTTCTCTTTCTTTGTCCTGATCAGGTTTTCACCCCAGAGGGAGAGCTGGTGTTGAAATTTGGCTCTAATGGTGAGGGAAATGGCCAGTTCAACGCTCCCACTGGTGTAGCCGTGGACATTAATGGGAACATCATCGTAGCTGACTGGGGCAACAGCAGAATTCAGGTACAACCTGTATTGTACAGGTACAATACAGGTACAAAACAAGGAGTGTTTGCAGTAATCAAACCACATTTTCTTTCTCTGTCGAAACATTTCCAGGTGTTTGACGGCAGCGGCTCCTTCCTCTCCTACATCAACACCTCAGCTGACCCTCTCTACGGACCCCAAGGTCTTTCTCTGACCTCAGACGGACATGTGGTAGTGGCTGACTCCGGGAACCACTGCTTCAAAGTCTACCGCTACCTACAATGATGGAGGCTTGGACGGAGGAAGGAAAAGATGGATGGAGGGAGCAGTTGTTGGAATGAAGAGATATGGTGCACGATGTCAAATTCTAGGAATAATTGCATGAACCTCTACCGCTGCCTGTAACGATGAAAGAAGGGATGGATAGAAATAAGAGAAGGAAGCAAAGAAGGATCAGCCATCAGTAGACCACAACGAAACAATGTTTTAGTTTTGACATTACATAATTTGGATTAAGAATCACTGTAGTTATAGTCAAAAAAGGAAACAGTGGATGACAGAGATTGGTGGGACAAAGATTGGTCTTTAAACTACATTACACACACAAGTCTAAAGAACAGGTATAAGGATAGTATGGAACGATGGTAGATTCAAGAATTTGCTGCCCTAATGCAAATCTGAGAAATATCACAGAATGGGTGATGCAAGGTGGACTTAAACCAGTTATGCAACGACTGCTTCATGATGTCAAACTCTAGAAGTCCTTCTTTCTCCCAGTTTGGCATTAATAGAAAAATGGAGGAGTGGATGGAAAAAAAGGCTTTAAAATATAAAGGAAGAACAAAGAAAGGCTGCAAAAAGATGACAATAACTTCTTTGGAGACCACTGCTTCCTAAACCCAGCATTGAGTGAATGGGATTGAAAAAGTATCAAAAGCATGAGTGAATTCATAAAAGCTGGTGTTTTGGAGAGAATGGATTGGAAGATTAACAATGTTCTAATGTTCTGCCTTTGTAATATTGTATGTAACAGACAAAATAATGTCCAGTGAGCTAAAAGAGGTCTACGTCTTAGTTTGACATAATTTCTTACTCTAGGCCATTATCACAGATTTCCCATACATTTCTTGTACCGTAGATTAAATTTGTGCATCAACATCATCTCTAACCTGTGGAAGCTAACATCAGCTACCAGCCCTTAGAGCTTGTCAGGCTGGCCTTGAGCAAAGCACTTTACATTACAGTGGTCCAGCAGTAGAGGACTGTAGTTGTACTGGGAAACTCCCAACAGTAAATGTGTGCATCTGTAAATATGCAACAAGAAATCGATTAAAAAGGGCATCCTCACCGAGCCAAATTTACATTGACTATATTGTTGAATGAAGATTCACTCTGCGATGGTCATAAAAAAATATTACAATAAGACATGGGCCACTTTTAGCCTGTTGACCATTGTTTTGTACATTAGGATTGTCTGAATATGGGAATGTTAATTTTGTTTCTTGCCATATACTAGTATTCGTTAAGTCGTAGGCAATAGAGACATGATTAGAAATGATTGCTTGACTGATTCTGATTGTCTGGATGATTGATTCAATTGGTTGATTGACACGGTAGCTTTGACGAGCAGCATCGTCTCATCTATGCTTGGTTGAGCGTTTTCCTGAAAAATCTGTTGCAAGGAGAAAAAAAGTCTATAAATCTATCATATATATTTGTGAGAATACCTTTAATAATGTCAAAATGTTCAAATTAATAACCATATTTGGAATCAGTAACATTTTTACATACTCCTTTCTGCTCGCCATTTCGGTAATGAAAAACAAGATGCCGGGGGAGGAAATTCTCAAATGATTCGATTCATTTGAGAATTCGGAGAACTGCTGTCGCTGGCTTGTACAATTCATGTTCTGTCATCACTCATAAAACAATGCCTCAGTGTCCTATAAGCATGCCTCTGTATTGTGTGAGTGTTAACATCAAACCACTATGCATTTAAACTGTAAGCTCCCATTTTGCAGTTCACAAGACTTACAGTAAAGTGGAGGACATGAAAAAAATGTGACATTGTTAAGCATTTAAAAAATTACTTTTGGAAAAGTGCCACGTGACGGTTATAATAAGACAAAGCATTTCCATCAACTAAGGCAAGAAAACCATTTAAGTTACTCACATCAGGATTCAGTTAGACAGTTTTAACCTTTTATTGTTATTAAACAGAAAACATCTTTGGCTAACCAACACAGTCTCACTCCCAACGCGTCAAAAACCGACATTTGGTCAGGTGCCTATGGCGTTAGTTACTGACCCAAAAGTGTCCCTTAGCGTCTCAGTCAGACGCAAGTGGCTTTCAAATAATTCCAATGTTATCCCATCAACGGCGATGTTTGATGCTCTAGGTACCCCTTTGGTGTCATTTTTGACATGCTTGGGCAGGACTGTCGTCACTTTTTGACGTGCAGGGAAAACCACTTAGGGTTAGGGAAAGATCCTGGCTGGAGTTAAACAATGTACGTTTAAAGTGCTCATATTATGCTCATTTTCAGGTTCATAATTGTATTTAGAGGTTATATCAGAATAGGTTTATATGGTTTAATTTTCAAAAAACACCATATTTTTGTTGTACTGCACATTGCTGCAGCTCCTCTTTTCACCCTGTGTGTTGAGCTCTCCGTTTTAGCTACTGAGTGAGGCATCTTACTGCTATTTCATCTTTGTTGGGAGTTGCACATGTGCAGTACCTACTGTAGGTAAACACTACAAGCCAGTCAGAAGCAGAGTTTGAGGGCGTGCCACGCTAGCAGCTAGGCGAGCATTATAACGTGTGTTACAAAGTGATGCACGTTCGTCAGGGAAGTAAAGGCAGGACTACAATAGAGCTGTTTGGAGCAGTTTGTGAACAGTTTTCTGTGTGAGATGGTAAGTCCCTTTGGGGTGGACTTTGGGCTTTTTCACTTTGTAAACCTATAACGTGCACAAAAAAGATATATAACAATAAAGGAAAGGGAAAAGCCAAAGAGCATAATATGAGCACTTTAAGTAACATGCAGGACAAGAACGGGAGACAAACCCCGGTCTCTTAGATGAAAGTCCAGTATTGCGTCCCATACAGATGCTAGACGCTGCCTTTTGCGTCAGAACTGTATCTTAGACTGAGAGACACTGACCAAGCGTCAGTATTTGACGAGTTGGGAGTGAGAAGGGTGTTGGCTAACAGATGCTTGTGAGCGTAAGCTGTATCCTATCAAGTTCACACCTGATTAAATAGTAAACTTTACGTAAGTTATTACTTCTATTTATTTACTTATTTATCTATTAATTCATATTTCGTCATTTTAATATTTTTAACTTGCCATTTGATTGTGTTCCAAAGTGTGCATTGACATTCTTAAGTGCCCATTATATTTCTTCTTTTTGTATATTTTGTCTGTTATGTTTAATCTAAATATGATTGTTGGCATTTGATACATTTTATAAGTTGTGAGTTGACAAATCAACATTTTTAATTTTTATTCAATTATATTTTGTCAAACGAAAGTCGTAATGCTGTGGGAGAAAATAATAAGGCTAGCCAATAAGCAAGAACAGCTTGTTGGCATTGCATTTCTGATTGAAACCAATGGACACATTTACACAATGCTAATAAGATAGCTATGGCTAAGAGTACAATGTCCAAGCTTATAAACCAAGTAAGAAGGTATTTTGAAATGCTAATACTGTCTGTTTTGTAACAGTGGGTGCAACTAGTTATAAGCTAACTCAATAGATTTTGTAGCCATTGGTTTCCATGCAGCTAACAATGTTTAAATGAATGAGTCCAAAAAAGGAGTTCATGTTGTTTCCCTAACTGTGCCGATTGTCAGTCTGTTAAAAGGACATTCTCTGACTTTGTTTAGCACCCAATAGTGCTATTTCATCTCCAATTTTGCTGTAAACTCATAAAGTAAAACTGTAAAGTAAACTCGGAGATTATTTTTGGATTTGTTGGCGCTATTGATTGTTTCAACAGAATCAGATTGTGCTTCTTAAAGTTATCTGGGCCTTGTTTGCTGGAGATTCAGCCTTAATGTCAGTAATACATATGAATGTAATTGCCTTCTTATTAATCTTGATTTTCAATTTATTGCAAACATAAGTAAGCCATAGTTAATAACCATTTCAAACAAATAGGTCATTGGTAGACTGCACATGCATTTGAGGGAACTTCTGACATTTTCACAATTGGAAAAAGAAATTCCTTAATCAACAAAACAGAAAAATGCTACATTTGTTATTAAAAATGTTTACATGTGTGGCTTGGGTGTGTATCATTCTCGGTTTGCAACATGAGATCTACAACATTATACATCAATTTAGTTTAGTTTTCTCAAATGGATATGTAATGTTTTGGAACACAGCTTTTAAAGTATTGATTTCTTATAGTGTCACTTGCCTGCTCTTTCTCTCTCTGTATTTACTATCTGTCATGTCTGTTCACTGTCCCGGACCGTCTCTTTAATATTCACCAACACTCAACACTGAAATAAAGCATTGGTCCCTAAATGGTAGCCATTTGTTGTGGTTTGGTTTTGTGAAAATTCTGATCTTAACGTGTTGTACTCTACTGGTATTTGCATCCATAGATCAGTGACTTTGTCATCTGCTTTGTTGTTTCTGAAATCACTAAATCACACCTGCCCCTGGTGGTGGTGAGGTGTCCCAAAAAGCACCAGATTTAGTCCTACTAAATAAAATATCTAAGTTTATCATAATTGTATCCCACAATGTCACATGTGCAGGCCACCAACATGTTCTACTAATAATATAAGGTGACTTGTTCCAATTAATGTCTACTGGAAGCTTTTATTGTAAAATTAACTGATTCTTCAGCATAGTCTGGATATGATTGGTTTATGTGAAACTGAGCTCCTTGAGCTGACTACCAATGCCCATGTTGCTCGGGCTATGGAGTTGTTGCCTTAATCTATAAGCCTATATCCAATTTAACCTCCAAACTTCATTTTAAATTCAACTAATTCAAGACACTCATTCATCTCCGTCAACTATGAATTGCTTTGTCCAGGGCAATATAACTCCACCTTGTAGCACTCCATATTCCCAAAGAATTTAGAAGAATTTGAAGAATTTATTTCAGACCTTGTAATGATTTGAATGTTGGACTTTCAAGTACAACAGCAGAATAGTGAGCTGATTAAACTGTACGTTGTGCACAATGAGATATGACGCGAAATGACACTTTAAAAAGTTACTAAAAACGGTAAACATTTATTATCAGCTCCCTGCATGGGATCACACCTTAAATTAACTCCTGGACAACTTGCATAATAAATCATAGACACAAACATGCATTATACACAAAGTAAAGATAATTTATTCTGTCTGGCCTGTGTGTCTTTGAAAAACACATAACATCTGTTTTTTCATTTCTGACCACAAACATGAAACTAGGACAAAAAAGTTGTTATATTCAGCCTTTGTTTTTTTTTCATTTCATCACAATTGTGAGGATCGATTATGTCAGTGATTTCATAACTTGCCTCACTGCGTTAGCTAATGTACAGTCACTTAGGTAGAGCTCCAATAAAGACAGACATATACAGTCATGTGTACAATTTAAAAAATATAGTGGGTTCAGTGGAATGGGTGTCACCAATACGCCAATCCTTATCTATGGCTTGAGTCCATTCAGATTAATATTTTGCAGTTTCCAGATGATTTTTAAACAAAGAGGTGTGTATTCAAATCCAATGGTTTCAGCCCAGACAGCACCTGTTTGCGCTGTGTGTCGGCTTGTTTTGCTGTCTTTGTGAGGACCACGTTCAGTTTTAAACCCTTGTAGTTAGGACATTTTCGCTGGTCCTCACTACTTAATTGAAAATTAAGACTAGATTTTAAGCTTAATCTTAGAATTTGGTTTATGTTAGGGTTGGTGGGGGGATTAGGCATTTGGTTGTGATGGATAAAGTTAGGGCTCTTAAACAAACTTTTATTTAAGAATTCAGGTCTGCAGCCAAATCAAATTACATAGGTGCAGGCTCCCACACAGAGTTGTTTATGTGGACTAAGACCTGCAGCGTCTGACATGATTATGCATTTGTCATTCAGTCATTCAAATGACTGGCATGGGGTTGCCTAGGTTCTGTATGTTGTCAGCGATGACTGTCCACTATTAGTGCTAGACTACTGCAAACATTAGTATTATCTGGTGCTCAGTAGCATCCACCCCAAATCAACAAACAAACTTAACAAAATTCTATGGAAAGCACCCTAAAATGATACGCAATCACTCAACAACAAATGTGAAATTACCCAAAATAGGTGAAACCTAGGCTTCACAACCACTAAACACACAAATATTATTTAAACTAATTAAACTACTGTACATCTATATATATATATATATATATATATATATATATATATATATATATATATATATATATATAAAATTCACATTACCAAAACCCTAAAAAAGCATTCCACCCATTTTGCATTGTACTCCTATAACATTGAAGAATTTAAACAGAAGGTTTAGAAACGATTCAGTAGAACCAGTCTATTTTAGTCAACGCATTCTTCTTCCTTGTCAATTGGCACATTACCCAGAATACAACTCAACCAACCACAGTTTGGCAACCAGTCATCCTTTCCTATCGTGCCCCTTTCTTATCTACTCTAACGTCATCGAAGTGAGTGGACAGATGATATTAGTCTCATGGGATTAAAAATCTATTTTTCAAGAGTGTCCTGGCCAAGACAGGCAGCAGTACAACCACACATACATACAAACACAAAATACACAAAAACACAAAAAACAAAACAACTGAAACAGCAAATCCCTCAAAGTCAACCAGAATCCTAAACACATTAGGCAAAACATCTAAAGCCAGATGTGGCTGCCTCCAAGTCAATCAACATCCTTTTAAAAGCGACCAATGAGACTAGCTCATTAAGTTTCATGGATTTCTGTAACTTATTCCATGTAGAGGGAGCAGCAAACTTAAATGCCTTTTCCCTCAGCTCAGTTCTAACCTTTGGAACAGACAGAAGGAAAAGATCCTGCGAACAAATATTGTAAGTCCCGGTACTATTTACATTGATATAGGTCAGAAGGTAGGATGAAAGTAGACCTAAAATGGCCTTGTATATGAAGATATGCCAGTGTAGAAGTCTACGTGTTGATAAAGAAGGCCATCCAACACGTTCTTACAGTTCACAATGGTGAGTGAGGGCTCTCAAACCAGTGATGAACCTCAAGAGATCCATGGAATACAGTGTCCAGTGCATGTAAACTTTGAGATGAAGCATGCATGTATAAAACATCACCATAGTCAAGTACAGACATAAAAGTGGCAGCGACCAGCCTCTTTCTAGATACGAATGAAAGGCATGATTTGATTCTGAAATAAAACCCTAGTTTAAGTTTTAATCTTTTTGCTAGCTGCTGAATATGAAGGGTAAAAGAAAAAGATTCATCGATTAAAATACCAAGATATCTGTACTTAGACACACATTCAATCTTCGTACACTGGGAAGTGAGGATTGAAGGCAGATTTGATTTAGATTTTGAATTTGAAAAAAGCATTACTTTAGTTTTTTCTGCACTTAAAACAAGTTTTAAATCATAAAGATTCTGTTGAAGCGTGTTAAAAGCAAGTTGTAACTGGGAGAGGGCTTGGTCTGCGGTGGGTGCTGAGCAATACAGTACAGTGTCATCAGCATAAAAATGAAATTTTACATTAGACACGTTATGATCAATGTTATTGATATAGAGGATGAATAGCAGTGGCCCCAAGACTGACCCCTGAGGCACGCCTTTTGTTAATCTGACTGTCTGTAAGGTAATTAACAAACCAGCCGACTGTTTGTCCACAAAGTCCAGCCCTATACAGTCTCTGCTTAAGCACTATGTGGTCCACTGTATCAAATGCCTTAGAAAGGTCAATAAAAAGGGCTGCACAATGCTGCTTGTTGTCCATGGATTCAACAAAATCATTTAAAACCTTAAGAGCTGCCGATGTTGTACTATGCCTTTTTCTAAAACCAGATTGGAAATCCGATAAAACATAACTGTTAAAAAAATCCTTTAATTGATCACTGACAAGGAATTCTAGTACCTTGACCAGGACAGACAGTTTAGAGATCGGTCTGTAGCTATTACAGATGGAAGGGTCATCATGATTTGTTTATTAAAATTGCAAAAAAAGAGGAATGAAATTCTATCCGTAGTTTTGAGAAAACTGTTGCACATGCAGCCATTTAGAGCCACAATTACAAACACTCTGCATTCCTGGTATGACTATTGTAAAAGCAAATATATCTCTAATCTGTTCTGCTTTTTTACGATATTTAATCCAATCTTTAAAACTGTGCTAGTGTAGCATACTATATGGAGGTCTGATCCACTGAAATGTACTTTGCTCAAATGTAGTAGAATCCATGTCTTTACTCAGCAACATGGTAGTTTTCCTGCCCTGTGTAGATACAGCAAAGATAACAATAGACTGGAGGGCAGATTAATCCAGTTTGCACTTAACATCACCACACAGCCAACATTGGTGTTCGCCAGGGAAGAGGTGTGCAGGGCAGCGGAGACAAGGAACCCTATAAACCACAAGCCCAGCACTTCCAATATAGCTGTGACTGTAAGGAAAGCCCTCCTCTTTGACTGGTCAACCCGCTCCTCTTTCCCGCCTCTGTCATCTGGCCCTGGGCGAATCAGAACATGGAGAAAGAAAGGCTGCAAAAAGACACAGCTATTAAGGAGAAGACCAAAAGGCAAAACAATGGGACAATGGGCAAATTAGACGTGTACAGAGCTGTTACATCAAGCTCAGCAGCCAAGCACACCCAATGCTGATGTTTCTGATTTACGCCCCACGTGCATTGTTTAGCCCTAGGTAGGTGATGGGGTGAACAACAGCGAGCGACATAACATAGATTCCTACAGCTATCATCTCCAGGCGATTAGCATATGTGCCACAAAGGTAGCAGAAGCCCCCCAAGACCCAGATCAGATTCATGGCAGCCATGTGGTAAGTGAAGATGTCAGAGTGGCTTGTTGTTTTAAAGAAGTGCTGCTGTCGCCATCGTTGGTGACCAAGGTAGAGGACCAGAGTGCAGAGAGGCAAGGTGAGGATGGTTCTCATGGCAATGGTGGCAATGGCATTGCCAACTGTGAAGCTGAAGCAATCGAAGGGTAGAACATTGCTGGAGTTGAAGGTGGAAAAGGAGTTAGCTGCCATATCAACTCTATGTAGCTGTTGGCCTGAGGAGAAAAATAAGATAAATAAGGAGAAGTGTAGAGAATAGGAAGAGAGAGAGACACAGTTAAGTTAGACAAAGACAGGGGTTAATTCAAATTAAGCAGTGTCATGCACACTTTGTGTTCATAGAGGACATTGATGGCACGTCTCCTTTATTTGCTTTCACAGTGAACTTTAATACACACAATTGTATAACCCCATAACCCCCAGCTATCATTATCAGTAGTATGGTAGTGCCATATTTAATCAGTTTAATGACCAAACAAGCTGAAACATAAAAATGTTGGTCGCTAATTAGCACTTAAAGAGAAAGTACAGCCATGGCTAGGCCCATTACACCACCAATTGTGATACATTTATTAGAAAACAAATCCATTGCATTTTAATATACAGTCCTTGTTGTCAATAGCCCTTGCATACTCAAAATCAATTATTTATTTACATTTATTCCTGTATGTTATAAAATACATTTACTCAACATTCAACTCAGGGGTTCTCTGCCCAAACATTGCTGCATCAGATATGAGATTATGCCATTAAAAGATTCACATTATTTACCATGAAACCAATGTATTAAGCTGTAGAAAGCTGAATACGTCACCACCACTCAGCCTTGCTGTCAATTTGCTTTGGGGCCAAATAAAGTTGCATTAAGAATTATTCATCCATTTGGTTTAAGTTTTATATAATCCACCAGGCAAAACTGCACTGCGTTCCGGCGGCTTGCAATTCCTTTAGTTGCAACGCAGCGTGTCTCAGGAGCGGTGAAATCTACTGGATATGTTAGAAATTGTGTTATTCGTCAAAGTGTTATGCTTGTTTTTAGAAAACCTTTTCTTGGAGTTGAGCTCTCTGTATAATCTGTGAAGTTTATCAGGTCATAGAGAGAATTTAACTGTGTTGACAGATACACCCTTACTAACAAAAACTGCATAGTAAACAGTGACAGAGAATAATCAGCCTGGTGCGCTAATGTAGATTGCACAATAATGGCATTAGTAGCTTTATGTAAAGAATAGACAACATACTGTAGTGACTGTAGGTGTGTATATTTTAATGTTTCACTGCTGTAAGATTGACAAAGTATAGATGAGTGATGACTAATAGTCAACAGTCCTTCCCCCTTAACACTTTACCTATGCAAACACATGAAACACTATGTGTGTGTGTGTGTGTGTGTGCACGCGCGCGCACACACACACACACACACACACACACACACAGTTTATCAATTTGTGTATTAAAACTGACAACAATAGCTAGTACTATGTGAAATGTTGACATTATTTTTGAATACAAAATGGGTCGAATTTGATTTCAGTTAGACTTTAAAGTAAATATTTAACACAAATAGTCCCACTTAAAGCAAAGATGTGCAATTATTCTGGCCTCGGTCACTGAATTGATTAATTATGAATGCTATTTGCTTACATTGATGGATTCATATTTATATAAACTGTATATATATATATACTACCTCCACCTTTACCAACATCATCCTCTTCCTCCCGCTCTCTGTCTTTGTCCTCTATCTAGGATTCTCAGCAGAAGTCTCTCTGATTTCGTCACCTACAACATGGCTGTCATGGAGCTGATGGGAGTATTAGGGAAACCATCTGCATATGCGGTGGCTACAGCAGTCACCATGAGTTGGTGTTGTTCAACGCATTCTCATAAACGGGTCCATATGATATTGTACGAAAATGTATGCACAACAAAACGTATGATATCCTAAGAAAATTAGGAGACCGCCGGCTGGTCACATGACGCCGACGCTGGCTAGCTATGATCTCCATGACGCCGAGCAGCAGCTGCTAGCTGTTTAAGCCGCTACAGAGCTTCATGACGCCGGCTACAGACCTTCGTTGTATCAGCGGTAGTTGGTGGATCAGTTACCGGAAAGTAGGTGACTATGAGCCGGGTACAGAGCACAGCGAGCTGCCGGTCCTTTCGCGGACATTACTGTTAAATTTTGTCCACAAAATATGAGCGTTTTGTGTTAATGTTAATGTCCACCCAAACCCCCCAACCTCTTCCCTACTCTGCCAGCCGCGTATTATACAGCGGCCGTCAATGCAGTGAATACAGCAAAAAAACGTGGAACGCTTACGAATTACAGTGCTTAACTTTTTGTAGCTTTTTGAACAAATTGTGGTTCATGAGAACAGGCTGTGGTGTTAGGGGTCTTCATTAGAACTTTCCACTGGTCTTGACAGATGCTGTTCCCTACGCTGACCTGTGTGGAGCGCTACCTGCCTGTTGTTCACCCCATCACCTACATGAGACTGAAACCGGGGGGCTGAGTCAGGATCAGAAATATCAGCACTGTGTGCATTTGGCTATAAGGCTTTTCAGGATTGGGTTTCATGTTCCTGACCAAAGATTATACATCCTTATACCAAACGCCTTCTTTTTAATCTCCATGACTTTCTGCAGCCTTTCAGTTCTCTGTGTTCTGATTTGCCCACGGCCAGGGGAAGCGGGTGGGAACATGGAGCGGGTCGACCAATCAAAGCAGAGGGCTTTCCACACCATCGTGATCATAATGGGAGTGCTGTTGCTGAGGTTTGAAGGGAATTTGGTTTGCATTGTGATGGGCTTCTCACCAACATTAGCTACAGTGTTCAGTGTGTGTGGAGGGCACTTAAAGGGTGGTTCAATCTGCACAGCAGTCTGGTGTTACCTCTTCTCTTTGTACAATGAGCAGGAAAACTACCAGGCTGTCAAACACAACACTGAAGCAAGACGAGAATTGGGTCAGATTAAAGTGTGTGAAATTACTAGTGAATTAAGCCATATTCAAAGTTATTTAGGAAAAGACACCCGGCCAGCTTGCTTTGTATCAGGGTCTTTTCTGCATAGAGGAATTTTTGGCGCCCCCCCCCCAAAGAGGTTTTAGCCAGCCCCAAAGGACAATCAATGCTAAAACGATAGAAACTGAGAAAAAAAACTGCAATTCAAATCCTCCCCAAATGTGTTTAATAGCAATTTACAAAACAACCTTTGAACAACTTGAATAGGAGTGCTACTCTCAGTTTTAATGTCCAATGATTTTAACGGTAGTATTTAAATATTAATATTATTTTTTAAAGCAGTTTTTTAAATTGGAGTTTCATTTACTCAAGCATATTCACTCATTTCATTTATTCATTTATATAACATTTTGTTTATCAAATTGTCAGAAATAACAGGCAAATGCATAGATTCGAAATCGCCGGCAGATGGGGCGGGGTTTACCCAGTCTAGAAGTCAAAGCTACAAATACGCTAATGTCATTTCCTGTTTTTATATATTTATATCTATCTATAGCCCTATTCGCACAGGAAAGGTGGGGACCTGGCGACCTCTGTTAATTTGACGGAAGTCATCTGGGATGTTAATGACGTGCAAATGTGCCATGTCTGTAATTTGTCAACTAAAAACTCCACCGCAAATTATCTCAATTGTTGAATGATTGGACTTGCTAGTAACATGGATACTGTGGCTTTTCACTCATGATTCTTTTGCGTTAGACTGCATTGCAAAGTGCAAATAAAACTTTTTCTCAGTATCATTGTATATTATTATATTATATTATTATCTCGTTATCTGTTGTGGCAGTGCAATTACCTAAAATATATCGCAATCAGCACACAAAAAGATATACAAAGATAATATATTTACTTACTTAGTAATTACAATAAAAGCTTCATTAGAACATGATCATTTGTATACATGGTCATTACGAGGCACCTGACAAAACATTTCCACCAAACTGCTGTCTGTACACACAGTGACTTCCAGTCAGCATCACACTGAATTTGAATAAACACCTGTATAAGTTAGCAGGTTATTTGAATCCTGTCAAACATGATGGACTGAAAATTAATGATAGGAAATATCTTAACACCACGAGTGATTCAAATGCTTATGTTTGGATCTAAACATTGCATTATGACCGATGATTTTAACACAGAAAAACACACACATCTACCAAATTATTCCATTTCAAACTCCTGAAATATCCTCCCTGTGGAAGAATAATGTGAAAAGAAAATTTGCCTGCCACGATTGAGAGTATAAAGTGACATGAAATCCATCATTTGTTTGACAACATGCAAAAATCCCACAGTCCTGGATGCCATTAATTCACTCAGACTCAGAAGCATTAATATATCTTTGGATCAGAACGAGTGAATAGCAGTCGGTAAGTTTGGATGCGCAGGAGAAAGATCAGAAACAAGCTCTGCTGAGAAGGTGGGTGTCCTTAAATTACATTACAGTTTTCATTTAATATTGTATTGCTTTTCCTTGGATATACCATTTATATTTTTAACCGTCATTGACTCAAATTAGGGACAAACAAGAGAGCAGTACATTTACTCCATGTCCATTTTTTGTTGAAATCAACTTTACTTACTTTTGAAGTTAACCGAACAAATTATACACAATACTGTTTGTCAGCTCTGAAAAAAAAAATTCAACTGTTAAAATAAATGTTGCAATTTTTAATAACTTTCATCTTAAGAAAGGACTTTGTTTAATAAGATATTTTCTTCAAGAGTGTTTTTTTTTAATTGTTTTTCTGTAACATGATGAACATTTAATGGAAGCCCTGTCTGCCAGGAATGAACAAACAAGTTACTAATGATGGAAGCAAAAATACACTTGATGAATCAAATTTTGACTTTTTAAGTCAAAATGATGTCCAAAATGGGACTAAAGTCAAAAGTCCCAAGTCAAAATGACATAGTAAGCCACATAGTGACTCAAAACAGTTACGTTACTTAAGTAAGGATCTCGTTATTTTGATTGACTGTTGCAATTTCTATTCATAGAATCGATTTGCCCTTAAGTTTCTTGCATGAAACTTTATTTTTTCACATTATTACAAGTTATTTTCCACATTATTTTCTCTTAATCACAACACTTTTCTTGTTATGTCAATGTCATTTCATGTTGTAGCACAAAACTGTATCAATGTATCTAATTAAAACAAGAAAACTTTTCTTGCTATTATATAAATCAGTATGTTGTAATAAAAAAACACTTTTATATCAACTTCCAGATATTCAATTTACTCATTTCAATTTTCTCACTTAAAGAAAAACAAGAAAATATTTTTTGGGATTTGGTGGCAGCAATACACTCTCATATTTTTACACAGCCTAAAACATCTGCATACAATAAATAACCCGCAATGTTATAACAAATATATCTGCTGTTACTATGGACAGCATTTGGAAGGGTAACAAAAACAATGTGTTGTAGTTTTGAATTACTTTAATTATCTTTGAAATTTTAGCAGTTATTTTATTTCTGTTCCTCTTGTCTTCCTTTTTTTCCCATAAAAGCAAATCCACACAAACCGATATGTCCGTCAACTCCTCTTCCTCCTCCTATTTCTACTGCCAAGACTCCAGAGCTGGATTTCCCCTCTTCGTAGCCTACATCGTCACTAAGAACATCCTCATCCTCCCTCTCTCCACCCTCGTCCTCTACCTGGGTCACCAACGATGGCGACGGCAGCGCTCCTTTGCAACAACGAGCCACTCTGACATCTTCTCCTACAACATGGCTGCTGTTGAGCTGATCTGTGCATTTGGAAGCGCAGCCTTCTTTTGTGGTGTATACACTAGTCTCTCAGAGTTGGTGAATGTAGGGTTTTATACGTATTCAATGGTTTTCCCTGGAGAGATTTTCTTTCACATCCTGACCTGTGTGGAGCGCTACCTGGCTGTTGTTCACCCCGTCACCTACATGGGGCTGAGACAGTCGGGTGGAGTCAAGATACGAAATATCAGCATTGTATGTGTTTGGTTGCTGTGCTTTGGATGGAGTTTTTTAGGAGTTGGCTATGGTTTTCTCTATGTCTCAACTTTCTATGTGACAGTCTTCGCTTCAGTTGTCGTATCTTTCTGCAGCCTTTCTGTTCTCCGTGTTCTGATTCGTCCAGGGCCGGGGGAAGTGGGCGGGGATAGGGAGCAGGTTGATCAATCAAAGCAGAGGGCTTTTCACACCATCACTGCCATAATGGGAGTGTTGTGGTTGTGGTTTGCAGGGTACCTTCTTGGTTTTGCTCTGAATGAATCAAATCTGCTGAGCTACGATGACAGGTGTGTGGCACTGGTTACTGGATTCTGGTTTAGTTTGCCCAGCAGTTTGGTTTTACCTCTGCTGTTCCTACACAGAGCAGGAAAACTGCCTCGTTGTCATTAAAGCAATGGTTTCTTTTAAATTTGATAAGCGTAAGTTTCACTATAATTGAACTTCTGACAATAAATAAGAACTTATTATAGGACGTTGTAGCACAGAAGGATTTGATATAATTGAATAAAAAATGGAAATAGAGCAAGTTATATCATGTCCATACAGTAGTTCCACCTGGATCTCCACGTTATCCTGTTATAATTGTGGCCCAAAATTTATTTATTCGCAGCATCTGTCTCTTCTCACAGCAGCTGTGATTTAAAGGGGTCACATTTTCTTTTTCTTAATTCACCAACTTGTGCAGACAAATTAGTATTTTTTTCATTTGAAACAATAATAAATGTATAATGTTTCAACCATTGACTTTAATGACTCACTCACAAATCATACATTTTAATTATATTCACAGGATGTTTATGATAAAACAATATTGGTTAACATACTAATATTTAGTATATTTACATGTATCGTTAATGTAATAAAATCATATATAACCTATGTGGCACATTTAGATAATTTGCCCATTGCCTGACAACTTCAACTGTATATTTGTACCCAACTAATGCAAAAAAAGAGTATTGAAAGCACAATGATTACGTTATTGACAATCAGCTAATTTGAGAATACGAGTCACTAATTTCAGAGCCCAAATGAGCAATTTGTGAATAGTAATGAACTCCTCTAAGAGCACAAATGAACCTATTCAAGATTACTAATTGTGAATTTGTATTAACACATGTAACTGATTGTTCCTTTTAATATGTGCTGAGCTTTTTAGTTAGTTTGAAATTTAGATAACTTTCTGAAAGTGTCAACTGCCTGCTCTTTCATTGTCTGTATTTACAATTTGTCAATGCTGTTCATTGTTATCGACTATTTCTATATACAATCCTCAAAATAAAATATTGCTAAATGGACGCCATTTCTTGTGGTTTGGTTTTTGAAGATAATCTGTTTTGCCAATGTTTGTATCTTGACTGAGTGTCTTCTGAATGTGTTTAAGATCCTGACATAAGCAGCACTTAAAGTTACGTTAGTTGCTAGTGATTCAGGGCTCGACAGTAACGGTTGCCCTTGGAAACCAGATTGGCAACCGCCTCTGGTTGCCCCCTTTGGCAACCACCTGTTCAATGTGTTTTTTAACATGTGAAAACAAATAAAAACTTACAAAACTGTAAATTCTTATTTCAAAAGAAGTCAATATTTTATTTGGTTGTCTCCATAAAAGTTAAACAGTTAGCGTTTATACAGGCAACGCAATTTACTTGTTTTAGTCGTGCGAGAGAAAACTCAGATTGGACAAATGTTCTAGCTAGCTGTCTGGATTTACCCTGCAGAGATCTGAGGAGCAGTTAACCATAGTCCTCAGAAATCCACCGGAGTTTAGAACGCCAACACAAAGAAAGAGGAAGGGGACGGACATTGGCGAAAAGACATGCATTCGGTGGAATTTCTTGCATCACCGGAGCAATCCTGGAAGTGGAATGTCGTTGATATAGACTAGGAGCTGCTTAACGGTTCCTTTGGTCATTAATTACACATTATTGGTTGAAACCTGGTTTTATAGACTTAATTGTGTAATATTGTTTTTGTGTCTCTTGGTTTTTACCATCCATACCATGGATATATATATTTATATCTATCTATAGCCCTATTCCCACAGGAAAGGTGGGGACCTGGCGACCTCTGGTAATTTGACGGAGGTCGTCTGTGATGTTAATGACGTGCAAATGTGCCATGTCTCTAATTTGTCAACTAAAAACTCCACTGCAAATGATCTCAATTGTTGAATGATTGAACTTGCTTGCAACATGGATACTGGGACTTTCCACTAATGATTCTTTTGCGTTAGACTGCATTGCAAAGTGCAAATAAAACGTATTCTCAGACATCTGTTGCAGCAGTGCAATAAGCTAAAATATCTTGCAATCAGCACACAAAAAGATATACAAACATAATATATTATAAAGTAATAGACGCTTAAACCCTTGACTGAGGATGCAGTGTATTTTGGCCACAACTGTGGTTTACGAAGCACCTGACAAAACATTTCCACCAAACTGCTGTCTGTACACACAGTGACTTCCAGTCAGCATCACACTGAATTTGAATAAACACCTGACAAAGTTTGCAGGTTATTTGAGTTAATGATAGGAAATATCTTAACACCACGAGTGATTCAAATGCTTATGTTTGGATCTAAACATTGCATTATGACAGATTTTAACACAGAAAAACACACAAATCTAACAAATTATTCCATTTCAAACTCTGTGCTTGTGAAATATCCTCCCTGTGGAAGAAAATTTGCCTTCCACGATTGAGAGTATAAAGTGACACGAAATCCATCATTTGTTTATCATGCAAAAATCCCACAGTCCTGGGTGCCATTAATTCACTCAGACACAGAAGCATTAATATATCTTTGGATCAGAATGAGTGAATAGCAGTCTGTGAATTTGAATGTCCCTGAGCAAGATCAGAAACAAGCACTGCTGAGAAGGTGGGTGTCCTTAAATTCCATTACAGTTTTCAGTAAAATATTTTATTGCTTTTCCTTGGATATACCATTTACATTTTTAACTGTCATTGACTCAAATTAGGGACAAGCAAGAGAGCAGTACATTAACTTCATGTCCATTTTTTGTTGAAGTTAACTTTACTTACTTTTGAAGTTAAACGAACAAATTATACACAATACTGTTTGTCATTTTCTGAAAAATAAATTTCAATTGTTAAAATAAATGTTAGATGCCATTTTTAATAACTTTCATCTTAAGAAAGGACTTTGTTTAATAAGATATTTTCTTCAAGAGTGTTTTTTTTTTATTGTTTTTCTGTAACATGATGAACATTTTATGGAAGCCCTGTCTGCCAGGAATGAACAAACAAGTGGTGAAAAGTTACTAATGATGAAAGCAAAGTACACTTGATGAATCAAATTTTGAGTTTTTAAGTCAAAATGATGTCCAAAATGGGACTAAAGTCAAAATGATGACATAGTAAGCCACATAGTGACCTTAAAACAGTGAAATCTTAAGTAAGGATCTCGTTATTTTGATCAGCTGTTGCAATTTGTATTCATAGAATTGATTTCCCTAAAGTTTCTTGCATGAAACTTTGTTATTTTTACACATTATTACAAGTTATTTTCCACATTATTTTCTCTTAATCACAACACTTTTCTTGTTATATGTCATTTGATTTTATAGCACAACACTTCTCGGCTGTGACAAAAAATCAATCTATCTAATTAAAACAAGAAAACCTTTCTTTCTATTATATAAGTCAGTATGTTGTAATGAAAAAATCAATTGTATATCAACTTCCAGATATTCCATTTACTTCCATTTAAATGTTATCACTTAAAGAAAAACAAGCAAATATCTTTTGGGATTTGGTGGCAGCAATACCTGTTATACTTTTACACAGCCTAAAACATCTGCATACAATAAATAATTTGCAATATCATAACAAATATATCTGCTGTTACTATGGACAAAATATGCAATGGCTACAAAAACAATGTGTTGTAGTTTTGAATCACATTAATCATCTTTGAAATGATCTCAGTTATTTTATTTCTGTTCCTCTTGTCTTCCTTTTTTCCATAAAAGCAAATCCACACAAACCGATATGTCAGTCAACTCCTCTTCCTCCAACTTTTATGCCTGCCTACAATCCAGAGCTGGATTTCCCCTCTCCGTAGCCTACATCGTCACTAAGAACATCCTCATCCTCCCTCTCTCCACCCTTGTCCTCTACCTGGGTCACCAACGATGGCGACGGCAGCGCTCCTTTGCAACAACGAGCCACTCTGACATCTTCTCCTACAACATGGCTGCTGTTGAGCTGATCTTTGCATTTGGAAGCGCAGCCTTCTTTTGTGGTGTATACACTGGTCTCTCAGAGTTGGTGATGGTAGGGTTATATGCTTATTTTATGGTTTTCCCTGGAGAGATTTGTTTTCACGTCCTGACCTGTGTGGAGCGCTACCTGGCTGTTGTTCACCCCGTCACCTACATGGGGCTGAGACAGTCGGGTGGAGTCAAGATACGAAATGTCAGCATTGTATGTGTTTGGTTGCTGTCCTTTGGATGGAGTGGTGTAGCAGGTGGCATTGATCTTCCCTATATACCAATTTTCTGTGCACTGGTCTTCGCTTCAGTTGTCGTACCTTTCTGCAGCCTTTCAGTTCTCCGTGTTCTGATTCGTCCAGGGCTGGGGGAAGCGGGCGGGAACAGGGAGCAGGTTGATCAATTAAAGCAGAGGGCTTTCCACACCATCACTGCCATAATGGGAGTGTTGTGGTTGTGGTTTACAGGGTTCCTTCTTTGTCTTGCTCTGAAATACTCAAATCTGCTAAACTACAATGACAGGTGTAGGGCACTGATTTCTGGATTCTGGTTTAGTCTGCCCAGCAGTTTGGTTTTACCTCTGCTGTTCCTACACAGAGCAGGAAAACTGCCTTGTTGCCATTAGAGCAATGACTTCTTTTAAATTTGATAAGTGCAAGTTTGACATAATTGAACTTCCGACAATAAATAAGAACTTATTATAGAAGTTGTAGCACGGAAGGATTTGATATAATTGAATAAAAATGGAAATAGAGCAAGTCATATCATGTCCATTCAGTAGTCCCACCTGGATTTCCACATTATCCTGTTATAATTGTGGCCCAAAATTAACAGATGTGCAGCAGCTTTCTCTTCTCACAGCAGTTGTGATTTAAAGGGCTCCCATTTTCGTTTTCCTAATTCACCAACTTGTGCAGACAAATTAGTATTTTTTTCCTTTGAAACAATAATACATTTATATTGTTTCAACCATTGACTTTAATGACTCACTCACAAATCATACATTTTAATTATATTCACAGGATGTTCATGATAAAACAATATTGTTTAACGTACAAATATTTAGTATATCTACATGTATTGATAATGTAATGAAATCATATGTAACCTATGTGGCACATTTAGATCATTTGCCCATTGCCTGACAACTTCAACTGTATATTTGTACCCAACTAATAGCAGCCAAAGCTGGCTAGAATTGCTAAACATGCAAAAAAAAAAAAAAAAAAAGAGTATTGAAAGCGCAATGACTAAGTTATTGATAAACAGCTAATTTGAGAATACGAGTCACTAATTTCAGAACCCAAATGAGCAATTTGTGAATACTAATGAACTCCTCTAAAGCTCAAATGAACCTATTGAAGATTACGAATTGTGAATTTATATTAACACATTTAACTGTTTGTTCCTTGTAACATGTGCTGAGCTTTTTAGTTATTTTTAAATTTAGATCAGTTTCTGAAAGTGTCAACTGCCTGCACTTTAATTGTCTGTATTTACAATTTGTCAATGCTGTTCATTGTTATCGACTATTGCTATATACAATCCTCAAAATAAAATATTTCTAAATGGGCGTCATTTGTTGTGGTTTGGTTTTTGAAGATAATCTATTTTGCCAATGTTTGTATCTTGACTGAGTGTCTTCTGAATGTGTTTAAGATCCTGACATAAGCAGCACTTAAAGTTATGTTAGTAGCTAGTGATGCAGGGCTCGACAGTAACGGTTACTCTTGGCAACCAGATTGAGTCGATTGGCAACCATTCAGGAAGACTTCTAAAACATAATCACTTTCTCTCTCCTCTAAACGGATCAGCTGTAGAGGTGTTCACTTTTATCTTAACCAATCAGAAGCGGCCATGAAAATCACGAGCCAATCACTGCATGACATCCCTGTTTTAAACCTGTCTCTCTCTGCTGCTCAGTTGTCATTTCAGGATAAGAGCACAACCCTCATCCTCCCCGTTGCTCCTCCGGTCTTCATCACACACGGCTCCTGGGTCCTCATCCGGCAGGCATCTACCGACGGCTCTTCGGTTTTGGTTTCCAGGCTCCTCGCGCCACCATCAGTGTCTAGACTCCATCGGGGGATTATCTTTCGGCTTTCTACCCCTTTTAAAAAATGTATATTTTTTAAATAACGATGGAGTCTAATTTCCAAAGACTGTACATTTCAAATCATGCATATGTACAATAAATCTTTGCATATCGGCAACGAAGTCTCTCCTGATTGAATTGGTTTTCAACATCCATACCATGGATTAAGGTGCAGAGGTTGAGTTTCTGAAGGGGGGGAGGTGGGGAGGATAATAAAGTCAAAGCTAAAAATATGCTAATGTCATTTCCTGTTTTTATATATTTATATCTATCTATAGCCCTATTCACACAGGAAAGGTGGGGACCTGGCGACTTATAGTAATTTCGTCTTTTTAGTAATGATCGTCTGTGATGTTAATGACGTGCAAATGTGCCATGTCTGTAATTTGTCAACTAAAAACTCCACCACAAATTATCTCAATTGTTGAATGATTAGACTTGCTTGTAACATGGATACTGGGGCTTTTCACTCTTTACTCTTCTGCATTGTAAAGTGCAAATACAACTTATTCTCAGACATCTGTTGTGGCAGTGCAATTAGCTAAAATATCTCGCAATCAGCACACAAAAAGATATACAAATATAATATATTAGAAAGTAATAGACGCTTAAACCCTTGACTGAGGTTGCAGTGTATTTTGGCCACAACTGTGGTTTACGAGGCACCTGACAAAACATTTCCACCCAACTGCTGTCTGTACACACAGTGACTTCCAGTCAGCATCACACTGAATTTGAATAAACACCTGTATAAGTTAGCAGGTTATTTGAATCCTGTCAAACATGATGGACTGAAAATTAATGATAGGAAATATCTTTACACCACAACTTATTCAAATGCTTATGTTTGGATCTAAACATTGCAATATGAGAGATTTTAACACAGAAAAACACATACATCTACAAAATTATACCATTTCAAACTCTGTGCTCCTGAAAAATCCTCCCTGTGGAAGAAAATTTGCCTGCTACGATTGAGAGTATGAAGTGACATGAAATCCATCATTTGTTTTATGCAATTAATTCACTCAGACACAGAAACTTTAATATATCTTTGGATCAGAACGAGTGAATAGCAGTCGTGAGTTTGGATGCGCAGGAGAAAGATCAGAAACAAGCACTGCTGAGAAGGTGGGTGTCCTTAAATTCCATTACAGTTTTAAATTAATATTTTATTGCTTTTCCTTGGATATACCATTTACATTTTTAACCGTCATTGACTCAAATTAGTGACAACCAAGAGTGCAGTACATTAACTCCATGTCCATTTTTTGTTGAAATTAAACTTACTTTTGAAGTTAACCAAACAAAATATACACAATACTGTTTGTCAGTTTCTGAAAAATGAATTTCAATTGTTAAAATAAATGTTAAATGCCATTTTTAATAACTTTCATCTGAAGAGGGACTTTGTTTAAGAAGATATTTTCTTAAAAAGTGTTTTGTAATTGTTTTGATGAACATTTTATGGAAGCCCTGTCTGCCAGGAAAGAACAAAAAAGTGGTGAAAAGTTACTAATGATGAAAGCAAAGTACACTTGATGAATCAAATTTTGACTTTTTAAGTCAAAATGATGTCCAGAATGGGAATAAAGTCAAAATGATGACATAGTAAGCTACATAGTGACTCAAAACAGTGACATCTTAAGTAAGGATCTCATTATTTTGATTGACTGCTGCAATTTTTTTTTATAGAATCGATTGCCGAGGGCAACACTGTATCATTGTATCTAATTAAAACAAGAAAACCTTTCTTTCTATTATATAAGTCAGTATGTTGTAATAAAAAACACTTTTACATCATATTCCATTTACTTCTATTTCAATTTTCTCACTTAAAGAAAAACAAGCAAATATTGTTTGGGAATTGGTGGCAGCAATACTTATTATACTTTTACACAGCCTAAAACATCTGCATACAATAAATAATCCGCAATGTTATAACAAATATATCTGCTGTTACTATGGACAAAATGTGCAATGGCTACAAAAACAATGTATTGGAGTTTTGAAACACTTTAATCATCTTTGAAATGATCTCAGTAACTTTAATTCTCTTCCTCTTGTCTTCCTTTTTTTTTCCATAAAAGCAAATCCACACAAACTGATATGTCAGTCAACTCCTCTTCCTCCTCCTCTTCCCACTGCCTAAACTCCAGAGATGGATTTCTCCTCTCCGTAGCCTTCAACGTCGCAAAGACCTTCTTCCTCCTCCCTCTCTACACCCTCGTCCTCTACCTGGGTCACCAACGATGGCGGCGGCAGCGCTCCTTTGCAACAACGAGCCACTCTGACATCTTCTCCTACAACATGGCTGCTCTTGAGCTGATCTGTGCATTTGGAAGCGCAGCCTTCTTTTGTGGTGTATACACTGGTCTCTCAAAGTTGGTGCGGGTAGGGTTTTATGCTTATTTTATGGTTTTCCCTGGAGAGATTTGTTTTCACGTCCTGACCTGTGTGGAGCGCTACCTGGCTGTTGTTCACCCCGTCACCTACATGGGGCTGAGACAGTCGGGTGGAGTCAAGATACGAAATATCAGCATTGTATGTGTTTGGTTGCTGTGCTTTGGATGGAGTGGTGTAGCAGGTGGCTCTGATTATCCCTATATCTCAATTTTATTTGCAATGATCTTCGCTTCAGTTGTCATATCTTTCTGCAGCCTTTCTGTTCTCCGTGTTCTGATTCGTCCAGGGCCGGGGGAAGCGGGTGGGAACAGGGAGCAGGTTGATCAATCAAAGCAGAGGGCTTTCCACACCATCACTGCCATAATGGGAGTGTTGTGGTTGTGGTTTTCAGGGTTCCTTTTTGGTTATGCTCTCTATAAATCAAAACTGCTGAGCTACAAAGACGGGTGTGTGGCACTGGTTACTGGAATCTGGTTTAGTCTGCCCAGCAGTTTGGTTTTACCTCTGCTGTTCCTACACAGAGCAGGAAAACTGCCTCGTTGTCATTAAAGCAATGGTTTCTTTTACATTTGATAGGCGCAAGTTTCACTATAATTGAACTTCAGATAATAAATAAGAACTTATTATAGGAAGTTGTAGCACAGAAGGATTTGATATAATTGAATAAAAAATGGAAATAGAGCAAGTTATAGCATGTCCATACAGTAGTCCCACCTGGATCTCCACGTTATCCTGTTATAATTAATTGATTTGCAGCAGCTTTTCGCTTCTCACAGCAGCTATAATTTAAAGGGGTCACATTTTCTTTTTCTTAATTCACCAACTTGTGCAGAGAAATTCATATTTTTTTCATTTGAGACAATCATACATTTATATTGTTTCAACCATTGACTTTATTGACTCACAAATCATACATTTTAATTATATTCACAGGATGTTCATGATAAAACAATATTGTTTAACATACAAATATTTAGTATATTTACATGTATCGTTAATGTATTGAAATCATATGTAACCTATGTGGCACATTTAGATCATTTGCCCATTGTCTGAAAACTTCAACTGTATATTTGTACCCAATTAATGCAAAAAAAGAGTATTGAAAGCACAATGATTACGTTATTGACAATCAGTTAATTTGAGAATACGAGTCACTAATTTCAGAGCCCAAATGAGCAATTTGTGAATAGTAATGAACTCCTCTAAGAGCACAAATGAACCTATTCAAGATTACAAATTGTGAATTTATATTAACACATTTAACAGTTTGTTCCTTGTAACAAGTGTAAGCTTTTTAGTTATTTCTAAATTTTGATCAGTTTCTTAAAGTGTCAACTGCCTGATCTTTCATTCTCTGCATTTATCATTTGTCAATGCTGTTCATTGTTATCGACTATTGCTACATACAATCCTCAAAATAAAATATTTCTAAATGGGCGTCATTTGCTGTGGTTTGGTTTTTGAAGATAATCTGTTTTGCCAATGTTTGTATCTTGACTGAGTGCCCTCTGAATGTGTTTAAGATCCTGACATAAGCAGCACTTAAAGTTACGTTAGTTGCTAGTGATGCAGGGCTCGACAGTAATGGTTGCCCTTGGCAACCAGATTGAGCCAATTGGCAGCCGTTTTGTGGCTTCTGGTTGCCCCCTTTGGTAACCACCCATTCGATGTGTTTTTATATATATATAAACTTACAAAACTGTGTCAATTACGGTGGTTATTTGTGAAATTGTGCAAACGACAGCCTTTTCAAGGCATTTGAGAAGGAAGGAGTGGTACCCAAATTGACGCTTGTCTGAGAAATGGAGTTTTGGATAATGTACCTATGCTAAAATATACAATGACTGAGGAAGCCTAGTGACGAGTCCATAGCAACCAGTGTTTAATGTGTTATTACCCTTTGCTGAATGGTCTCAATGTTTTATTGTTTTATTTCATGTGAATACTAGTTCACTAGATGAGTAACTTAGTATTTGAAGTAATGCAGTAATGCAGGAAGTGTGCATTTAGTTTCCATGCTTATTGTGTTTCCACAATGTTAGTGAGTAAATCTACTGAAATGGCCACCACACCATAACAGAGGAGTGTGATATGTAAGATGAGAATGCAGAGGGTTAGGCACGTGAGTCATGGCTGTAAAAAAAACAATGGGTATCTGTATATCTTTGCGAAGCGCAAATCAGTACAGAATGCATCAATAACTTTTTGGGGAGGGTCATCCCTTTTTTCCACTTCGTTTTGGAAGGTCATCCAAAATGTTTTGCCGGTGAAGGGAGGGTCAGGTCTATTTAGATTAAAGATCCCGAAACTCCTCCGGTAGCCCCTGAAATAAATAACGAACAGTCCCTAGAGTTTAAACAGTTTGTGCGCAACAACATTTCAGCTGTTGTGCGACCGCTTTCCACACATGCGCGTTTGCTGTGAAAAGATCCAGGCAACGCAATTTACTTTTCACCTTAACGGCGCATTAAAATCTGGTGCCTTTGCTAATATGGCCCAGGTGTTTGGTATCTACTGGACAGAATATCAACGCGGATTTTGGTGCCTCATTACGATGCCACCTAAATGTCTGCGCTGCTCTCTGATGCTCTGAAACAGACATGAGAGAGGCAACAGATGCATCGCTGCATGTCACGCTACAAACAAGTTACACTTAGCAGCAGGTAGCGTTAGCCTACTGTTAGCTAGAGTAGTAACTGGATTAAACACGGTTAAAATGCTGACAACCAAATGGTGTAAAAGTGTGTCTGTATAGTAGAGGGCCTAGTTGTGGAGGGCTCTGTTAGTCAGCAGGACTTCGAATTGTATCCGTTGTGGGACAAGGAGTCAGTGGAGGTTCTGGAGGACCGGAGTGATGTGGTCACAGAAGCATGAAAAGTTGAGCAGACAAGCAGCAGAGTTCTGGACATACTGAAGTTTACTAAGGACTTTGGATGATCAACCATATAAAATGCTATTGCAGAGATCAATTCTGTATGTAATGGAGGCATGAATCAAGTTTTCGGCAGCAGAGAAGGTGAGTGATGGGCGGATACGGGCAATGTTTTTGAGGTGGAAGAAGGCAGTTCTGGTAATTTGATTGACATGGTGTTTGAAGGTGAGGTTGCTCTCAAAAATAACTCGAAGGTTGCGGATGTGTAGGGAGAGAGACAGAGTGGAGTTGTTGATGGTGAGGCAGACGTTGTGAGTGGTTTTGGTGAGGGATTTGGGACCAATGATGATCATATCTGATTTGTCACAGTTAAGTTTGAGGAAGTTTTGCATCATGGTTTTAATTTCACTGAGGCAGTTGTTCACCTCACTAATTGAACACAACACTGCTATTATTTTGAACATGCCCCTTTCAATTACAGATTCAATTACACAGAATGAGCAGCATGCATGTCACGACTGTTGGCTCTGTTGGTTTTCTATGACTCTACAACACTTACTAGTCAATTATTTGCCATGTAGAAATATCACTTCTACCAAAAAATTTGATTCATGAGGTTAGTGATGTTGGAACCTCGACTCGGCGCAGTGTGCGTCCGTTTTCCATTGCAGATTTTAGTGCCGCCTCAGCGTGGCTGGTCGCCGCAGTAAACTCCTGTGACCTAATGCGACACACACATTTATATACAAAATGACTTAAACCGATTAATCGATTATCAAAATAGTTGGCAATTAAATTAATAGTTGACAACTATCGATTCATCGTTGCACCTCTATATGAAACATGACCGATTTACAGATGTGTCACATGTTAATCTGGGCGCAGTGAAACGTTAACACAACTACAGCAGCGGTCTCCACTCCACGTTAGAGCTGCTTCGTCAACAAACACCTCAGACTGTTTCCCGTACATGCTGTATGTAAGTACAAACACATTAAACACGACCATGGTACAAATAAGAATGACAACATGAACATTTCGACGATTTATTGACGTTTGCAGTGTTTTGAATAGGCATTGATACAGTCACCTACGTGATTATTCAAATAGATCTCAATTTTGAATTAGCAGTTTGATGAGATCCCTGTGAATTAATGTGAAGGATGGTGATGTCTCAAACTACATTCTGAAGCATGTCTGCAAAAACTATGCAATACGTACATTAACAAAGTAATGTATTTCCTGGATCAAGACAGGGTTCCTCATGCCACGCCTGCGTCACATCTCGAACAATGTCACCAGTTAACTCAGTCACCACTTAAACTGTAACACCGGCACAGTGGGGACGTTCTCCTTGCCGACAAGTAGAGGGATCATCTGGTTCATGAAGGCAGTCGTGTCTTTTGCTTCACTTCGTTCCGGAACATTAATAAAACAAAGGTTAGAGGACCGACTTCTATTCTCAGCTTCATCAACTTTATCCTTCAGGTAGGCATTTTCCTTTACGAGTGTTTGCACACGTTTTGTCCCACACTCAGGTGGTCTCTGATGTCAGTTAGGCCCCATCCAAAGGTCACAGGTGAAGATTACATAACTTGTTTTCCAGCTCTCCTTCACACGAAACATAATAATTACACCGATCCTGTCATGGGGTCACACCCAGACGTTTCCCATGATCCTCACCACTTGGGTCCCTCATATCAACTTTTAGATGTCATGACAACATTCAGTTGTCACACAACATTGAACAGTATGTAACATATATTTAAAATTATACAGACTTAATTTCATCCTATCAGTAACGATCATTGTCTCTGTCAGAGAAACGTCACTAGCGGTCTCGTGCAACAAGTGTGGGCATCACCAATGGGCCGAAGGCAAAGCCAGAGTCGGTAATGTACTACAATAAGTATGGCGTGGATGGACTCTCTTCTGAATCAGATGGCAATTGCCATGTGTGTACTCTGCGAAAGGCATGGTATGCATAGATGGCTGGTGGCTGTATTCATATAACGTTATACATCCTCGACATGGCTGAAAACAATGCACACATCCTCTTCAAGAAGGGCACCAGCAGTAAAATTGTCCAGAGGAAGTTCATGCAGCAACTGGCAGAGGAGCTGAGAGCGGAGTTTATGGAGGAAACAAGGGCAGCAGAACACGGTCCGAGCAGCGCTGCGCACCGCAGCCGACACCAAAACGGTGGCAGTGCCAGGTTAGGTTAGGCTGTAATATTCAAATAAAATGTTTTATAATCAAATAAGATACTCTTAATTGTTATTTGCCTGTTATAAGTTATGTTCAATAGATTTCCATATGGAAAAATACTGGTGTGAATGTATGAAATAATCACGGTTTACTTTGCCACGATAGGAATTTATTGATGAATGTATTACTACTCAAATGTATAATTAAACTTGTTAAAATGTACATGTTGGTGTTATTTCGTTTTTGTAAAGATATCCTTACACAATAAATGCATTAATATGGCAATTGGGTATTTATCATGAGAGATTACAGACATGTTTTACTGGTTGGACAGTGTAAATAAATAAATAAAGAGAACAGGACATGTTTTACTGGTTGGACAGTGTAAATATATAAATAAAGAGAACAGGACATGTTTTACTGGTTGGACAATATAAAGTATATAAATAAAGAGAACAGGACACAACTTTTCTTTCGCTTCTCTGAGTCGTTCGTTTGTTGTCTCTATCTATTTCTTCACTTACACTGTCACTCTCTCGAAATATGCTGCTATACTGTTTGCTGCTTCAATCCAGATGAGTATTTAAAAGTATTTTCTGCGACTGAAAAAGGCACGTGTTGAGGATGAGGACCAGCCTGAACCGGAGGTATCAGTCTGAAACAGAGCTCAACAGTCCGACCAGTGGAATTAGTTATGTTATTAATTTGTTTACAATATTCTCAGGCTTCAACCAGTGAAAGACAGAGTCAGGGAGAGAAAGAGATAGATTTGTTAGGCATTGAAGTAGGAGAGGAGGACAGCAAGTGAAGGAAGAGTTTTAGTGGTTACTGAATTGACTGGTAACATTGTTCAAGATGTGACGCAGGCGTGGCATGAGGAACCCTGTCTTGATAACCAGGAAATACATTACTTTGTTCATGTACGTATTGCATATTTTTTGCGGACATGCTTCAGAATGTAGTTTGAGACATCACCATCCTTCACATTAATTCACAGGGATCTCCTCAAACTGCTAATTCAAAATTGAGATCTATATGAATAATCACGTAGGTGACTGTATCAATGCCTATTCAAAACACTGCAAACGTCAATAAATCATCGAAATGTTCATGTTGTCATTCTTATTTGTACCATGGTCGTGTTTTTTAATCATGTAGACCACATGTGTCAAACTCAAGGCCCAGGGGGCCAAATCCAGCCACTTGCAAATTTTGATGAGGAAATACTGTAATTATGCGACACTGCCATGCAGAATTTGACAGATTTGCCAACTTTAAGACTCAGAATTACCTGCAGAAGCAGTGAGTTTTTTAATATTCAGGCTGTGAAACAGGTTGTTGTGAGTCGGCTGGGTGGCAGCTGCTTTTAAAAATGTAATGTATGTTTTGCATGACTCGCTAAATTCTACGATGGCTAAGAAACGTTTTTACTGACTTTTTTAGGGTTTTATGTCGACCAAACTGTATGGGAGAAAGCTATACGAGACATGCAATAATACAAAGTTAATTTACTTTTTTTGTTAAATACAAGCATGTCAATAAACTCAACATGTCTGGTCCTTATTGTGATCGTCATTTCCAGTGTGGCCCTTAGTGAAATTGAGTTTGACAGCCCTGGTCTAGACCTACCAAAATCAATCCTCAACATAGGCCACACGACAGGTGAAAAACTAAACAACCAAACAAAAGTTGACACATGTTAAAACGGTACACAAAACCAAGTTCAACATGCAAGCTCTAGGTTGTCTAGTAACTAGAGTTTCACCAGTTAATTTAGTCACCACTTAAACCGTAACACCGGTCACCGGGATGAAGTTAGTTTAGTGTTTGACATTTGTCGGTTTTCACGGATGATACCTTCAATAGGTCCGTGTCAAAGCCTCGATTTCACTCAGTGTAAGGTGTCTGAGACATATTACAGGTGGTTTGATGTCAATACCTTTTAAAATAATAATATTTAAATATGCATTTAATAGCCAACATATCAGGGATATTGATAAGTTATTTTCAAAGTATTTTTTACACAAACTAACAGCTGTGAAAGTTGTGAGAGGATGTCGGAGAAATATTACAGGTGGTTTGATGTCAATATATATTCATTAATGAGAAACGTGTTGAAACTACCATCTTTATTGGTAAATATACATCTTTATTTATCTTTATTTATTTTTTACTAATTCACAAGTGTGAAATGTTGACTTTGGGTCAAACTGACCCGTTTTCAATTTTTGTTTCATATCAGAAAATATGGGATGTAGAAATAAGCGGTGAAAATGTGTAGAAGAAATATTTAACAATTTAACACGTTGGAAAAAGCAAAAACAAACTGTGAAGAAAAGGCGTCAAAAACGTCGAAAAAGTTGACGGGAAGACAACACAAGGGTTAATGGCTCTCCCTCTCTATAATGGAAGTAGTTTGAGATTTCTATGTTGAACAGCAAAAAAGGTATTAAAGATAGAAATAGTTGGTATTGCAATTTTACGACGGTCCCTAAGTACATCTATTGTGACGGGTGCGTTGGACAGACATTCAGTTCTTTGCGCTCTTAAATGCATCGTCATTGTTGGTGATTTTTAGTTAAAAATAACTGTGAAACGTCTGTTTAAATTAGCTCTCCAACGTACCCTGAAACTGAGTGAAATCGAGGCTTTAACAAAGACCTATTGAAGGTAACATCCGTGAAAACCGACGAATGTCAAACATTAAACTAACTTCACCCCGTAAGTAGATCCTGCAAGTTTCCAACCTCCTAATTTCCTTGTTTGACTGACGTTATTCCTTCTACTGGATCGTGTTGTGTAACTGGAGTGAATAAATTATTCCAAGAACTTCAGCTTACTTTTTTCCCCCGTTGCGTTACTGGCAAACAATAACTTTTCTGCAAACTTTATTTTCGCTAGCCTACTATTAGACGCCATGATGGCATGTTTGCCGTAAAACTGAGATGTCGGGGACGTCAGTCAAGACTGTCGTAACTTTGTAAACTGTAACGTTGTCGTAAAACCATTGGACTTTCAAAGCTGTTCAATTCTACCTTCTCCCTTTTCTCTCTTTGTTACTAAAACATTTTTCTTCTTCTTTCTCTCATTTTATTTCCTGATGTAAGCTTTATAGCAGCCTTAGGCTGTGGTTATGTGTTCTAACCTTTTATTTACTTCTTTATTTTATTTTATTTTAATTTTGTGTGTGTGTTGGTTGTTTGTCTATCTCTGTATTGTAGTGTCTTTATAAATTATAGTGTGGTCTAGACCAACTCTGTAATCAACAGCTCTGTAAAGTGTACTGAGATAACTTCTGTTATGATTTGACACTATAAATACTTATTGATTTACATAATTGAATTTGATTTGATTGTAACATGGACACTGTGGCTTTTCACTTGATTATTTTGCGATAAAATGCATTGCAAAGTGCAAATGCTTATTTTCAGACCTCTATTGTTGCAGTGCAGTTAGCTAAAATATCTCGCAAAGATAATATATTAGAAAGTAATATACACCGTTGACTGAGGTTGCAGTGTATTTTGGCCCCAAACTGTTTGCGGTAAGTACGGTTAGGACTGACTAATAGAGTGGGGAATTGTGATGTTAAATCACATCTGGCCGTGGTCACACTTACTCTAATTACAATAAAAACTTTATTTGTATAACACAATCATTTGTTTTCATGGTCATTACGAAGCACCTGACAGAACATTTCCACCAAACTGCTGTCTGTACACACAGTGACTTCCAGTCAGCATGACACTGAATTTGAATAAACACCTGTCTAAGTTAGCAGGTTATTTGAATCCTGTCAAACACAATGGACTGAAAGTTAATGATAGGAAATATCTTAACACCACGAGTGATTCAAATGCTTATGTTTGGATCTAAACATTGCATCATGAAAGATTTGAGCACAAAAAAACACAAATCTAACAAATTATTCCAGTTCAAACTTTTTGTTCCTGAAATATCCTCACTGTGGAAGAGTAATGTGAAAAGAACATTTGCCTGCCACGATTAAGAGTATAAAGTGACACGGAATCCATCATTTGTTTGACAACATGCAAACACAACCTGTCCTGGTTGCTGGGTGGGTTCACTAAGACAGAAGCATTTATATATCTTTGGATCAGAACGAGTGAATAGCAGTCGGTGAGTTTGGATGCGCAGGAGAAAGATCAAAAACAAGCTCTGCTGAGAAGGTGAGTGTCCTTTAATTAAGTAACAGTTTTCAGTTAATATTATTTCATTGCTTTTGCTTGGATATTAACCAACACTGTGTCAATGTTTATGAACATTAACATTTAGAATTACCATTTTCCAGTCATTGACTCAAGTTGGTGAAAAACAAGAGACCAGTAGCCTTCTGTAAATTAACTTGTCCATTTTTTCTTTTAACTTTACACATATATCTTTTGAAGGTAACTAAACGAAAAATACCCAGTAGTGTTTGCTAGTATCTGAAAATAAAATGTAATCGTTAAAAAATTATCTGTTAGGTTCCATAAAACTTGAATTAGAAATGTATTTTTTGTATAAAGGTTGCCTATTAATATAAATGTACTTTTGATACCTGAAAGGGATTTATATACTTTTGATACCTAAGAGAAGAAATTTAAGAACGGTTGTACAACTGAATAGAGATTTAGATATTTCAATATCTTATAACTGAAATATCACCTCATTTTATTTTCCTATTAACCTAAGCAATTGCTTTTATTACTGAATAGTAATTGAGAGAACTGATTTGGCCTTATCTACAGGTGGAGGAGGTGGAGATTTGAGAAACGCTACGCAGGGGAGGTCCGGTCCAGAGAGGGATGATGAATCACATCGACTCTTCAGATCTCAGAGACTTCCAGGGTTTAGAGATTCCCAGTTCAGTTGGCTGCGTGGCGAGCTACAGGATCCAGACTCTGAACTTTGACGGGTTGCCCTGGATTCCTTCTTCATGGTGGTAGGACAAAGAGAAACCAAAGTCATATGGGCCCCAACGTTGAACATCTCTGAATTCTTGTCATCAAAGAACAATTGAGCTCATAGAACTGAAAAGAGTTTCTGTTATGTGCGCACTTTATTTATTTTAGTTGTTATTTTTCATACCTGTGTTTATCTGTATGTATGCCATGTTTCTGTGTATATTAATACACTTCTCAAACTGTATCCTGGTTTCCTAGTCTCTTTATTGATGTTCAATTCTCTGGCTCTTACCAATCTAGTTTTCTTCTGATTCTAATCCAAATTCACACTGATATCAACTACATAACACTACTATGAGCTATTTCACAAATGTACATTCTTACTACATCGTAATAAGGGTTACGAATACTGTTTTTACTTGTGTTTCTGTTGTATCTGCTAGCCTTTGCAACTCATTTATAAATGCTTTGTAAAGCATAGCAAGTCCTCACTTTAGATGGGCTCACGCCATGTAGTCAACTAATCAGTAGTAACTCATGAGTTAATCATGAATTGATGTTTTGGTAAGTGCTTGTTAAAGATGCATTAACACACTAACTATCCATAGGCATATTTGTGAAGGCATGTCCAAATAGAACAATACATGTGTGTGTCCAGGTTCTGGTAGCCTTTGCAACTCATTTATAAATGCTTTGTAAAGCATAGAAAGTATTCACTTTAGATGGGCTCACACAATATACTTAACTAATCATCAGTAACTCTTGAATTAGTCATGGATTACATTATTGGTAAGCATTTGTAACAGATGTGTTAACACCCCAGCTATTAGTTTAGGCCTTTTTCTAAATCATAACATTTTATTTAAGACATGAACAAATGTAGTTGTAGATAGTCTGTTAATAATTAACTTTTAGTTAATAAAGGGAAAATTATTTAATTTACCAATGGTTTTTGCAATGCTTATTAAGTGTCAGACTTCTATTTATAAACATAATTATTGAGAGCTTTATTTACTATGAACAAACCATTAACCATTATCTAATAGGTAACTAATGCTTAACAAATGATGAATTATGGATAGTTATTATAAAGTGCTACCGTATTTTTTTCTCTTGAATCAATAATACATTTATATTGTATCAACCACTGTGTTAAATGACTCACTCACAAATTACACATTTCTTAACATTTGAATTTTATTCATAGGATGTTCATGATAAGACAATATTGTTTAACATTAACATCCTCAGTACATCTACATACATGTATCTATAATGTAATGAAATCATGTTTAACCTATATGGCACATTAAGATCATTTGCCCCTCACCTGAAAACTTACAATGTATGTTTGCACCCAACTAATAAAGCTGGCCAGAATTGCTAAAAATGCACAAAGAAGAGTATTGAAAGGATTTGAAAATTTGTATAACACTTTTTACAGTTTGTTTCTTTGTAATGTACTGACTGTTTTTGTTATGTTTAAATCAGATCAGATGTCAATTGCCTGCTCTTTCATTCTCTGTATTTACCATGTGTCAATGATGTTCACTGTAATGGACAATTGCTATATACAATCACCAAAATAAAATATTCCAAAATGGGCGCCATTTGTTGTGGTTTGGTTTTTGAAGATAACCTGTGTTTTGCCAATGATTGTATCTTGACTGAATGCCTTCTGAAAATGTTAGAAATCCTGATGCACATACAGTTTTTAAGTTAATTAAAGCGCTGTTAATGATTAAATGTTTAACAACCAACAATACAAATTTTGACCAAAAAGAATTAAACACTCAAAAAGCATATTAAAACAAAAATAAAAAATATAAAAAACGTTTTGTTGTTAAAAGAAATATAGGCTATAATCCATATAATTAAATTTAAAACTGCTAGTTAACTTGCGAGTAAAAACCAGGCCCCCAGGAAGTGTGCCAGGCTTTGACATTGCAGCCAAACAGTGAAATAAGAAAGAACACAACAAACATCAAGGTTGAAGCAAGGTTAGTGGTGCACGTACTATTGATTTTTAGAGACAGTTATTGCAAAAGCTCTTTTGGAAATGAATGATATCAGATTATACTTTTGTCTAACAAGCCATCAGTAACTGCCAAAAATCTACCAGTTTGATGCATATTAGAACTGCATGGTGTAAGGACAATCGCAATGAGCCTTACTCCTAAGGAAGGAATGCAATCACCAAGCGTAAGGGCTACACTTCTGTGTAATTTTAAAATTTGACACAGACATTTCATTACTATGATAGTATTGTTTGACCTAGAAAGTAGACCCTAGAGCTCAACATGGTGTTGCATTCTAGCTGCATCTTTGTAAATGTTGGTAGCAGCCCTGATCGCAGATTTCATAGATGTCTCGATCCAAGCGTGAGGGAAGGCTGTGTGTTCACCTGCAAAATGCACCCTGCCTTCACGTCTGAAGAGCTCTTCAGAGTACTCTAAATGTTGGTAGGGTGTGAAGAGAGCGAAGGCACCCAAGCTGTGAGGATCCGCGCTCCACCTCTTCACCACCACCCCTGTGCAGAGAGATTTGACCTCCTCACCGTGGATCTTTGCCAAATCTCTCAGAGCCAGCTCTTTCAAGTCTTCATCGCTCAAACCTAAGAAGAGGAGGGAATCGTCAGACCAGGTGTAGGAGGCCAGGAGGACGCCAATCTTCTCATTGGTTGGGAAACTGTGGCTGGGGTAGTAGATGAAACGGGATGGCCAGTCGGTGATGCTCTTTCCACCTCGGATGCCATCCTTCTCCCAGAACTTCTCGCTGAAGGTGAGGATGATTTTAGTGGAGCTGTCATAGTGGACTGCCCTCAGTGCCTCCATCTTTTTGATGGAGAGAGGTGGATCAAAGTCAATGAAGAGGGCTGCTTTGGCTGTGGTTGTTACCAGGACAACGTCAGCGGAAAGATCTGTCAAAGAGGACTGTTGTCCTGTCTGGTACGAGACTACTACACCTTTATTTGACTGGCTGATGCGTTTGACCTTGGAGTTGAGGAGAATAGGAACATCCAGGACATTAAGAAAAGCTTTCGGGAGAAGGTCTGATCCACCAGTCACTTCGTCGTACCTTAAAAACAAATACTTGTTTGAGTGCAGTGTTGTAGAGAGGTGCAAATTTCCAATATGTCAATATGGTATGTTTATGTACAGTTACATTTATAGGTTATGATTTAAACTGGGAGAGCAACATTCAGGCATACATGTCAAAGGAGTTTTGCTGCCGGTTGATAAAAACAACTTTCAGTTTCATCTAAGTTAAGGTCAACAATGTACCTTACATAGTGCTACATGTAAAGCCACTGGCTTACTGTCTTTCAGATGAAAATATAATATTTACTGGTTTTCTCTTGAAGCCAGTAAACAGTGTACAACTTTATTTTCCCAGACATTTCATGACCACCTCACATTTACTGGCTAGGGGATGGATAATTTTTTAACTCATAAAATTCATCAAAATATATACACTCATTAAAAAATATATTCCAATCTTGAATAGTTGACAGTGTGGGATGTAGGGCCTTACCTAATGTCGTCATTGATGTCAGCCTGGTGATAGATCGTCTCTGTCAACGCTGTGTGCATAAGGCTATTTGTATTAAGAAGGTCTCCAATCATCCTTATTGCTTCTGAACTCAGATCTCCTTCTTCTTTCAGATACTCCTATTAAACAAAGTTCCATGTAATGCTGTCAGGGTGGCTCAGAAAGAAAGATTAACCTGCGTTAAAACCAAATCTTTGGATTACATGTTTTCCACTCTGTTTTCAAATTTAAATCAAAAATTATGAATGTACGGAAGTTTCAGTAACAACTTGTTTGTTTTCAAATGCTAAACCATTGAAATGGCATGTGAAAATAATGTTCTCATTTTACAACATTTTATAACATCGTTGTGTTTTACCTTCACAGTGTACTTGTCATATTTTTTCAGCGCAGCCTCGCAGTCATCAATCATGTCATCTTTCACCTACAAGAAACCGGAACAATTCACTCATTTATCTATTGAGCTGATGGTGTCACCATGAGTCAAACTGAACTTTAATTTGCCTATAATGAATCATGAATGTGTAACTCGACTGTATGGTCTAGCCTGACACAAAAAGGCACCAAGTGGAAGCGCTTAGAGGTTGGGCCCACCAAACAGCAATGCCAGTAGTTCAATGTTTATCTAATTTTCATATAGCTCAGACTTTAAACATGTCCTCTTTTAACCTTACTGGCCGGAACAGCTTAACAGTAAACTCTGACTTCTGCAATTAGTGAATTTCCTGGACCTGGTAGGTCCAATATTGAGGAAGCTATCCCATTAGATATGTTGCACCATGTTTTATATAACCCTTCTATGATGATAGACTACTCTACAATAAAGAAAAATACATTTGCTTTCCAAGGATGTGTGAATTTGTGTAACTTTCTTTCCATCCCTCCTTCCTTTCTTCTGTCTGACGTACCTTCTTCAAAGCTTTTTCTAACAGTTCGTCGGCTGACTTCCCCTTCTCACTTGGCATCACGTTGTAATTCAGAATGTCAGGGTTACTTTTCACTATTTCTGACTCCACACGCAACTCATTAACGAAGTAAAAGGTGTGGGGGTCATCCATGATGAATTCATTCAGCTTGACCTTTAGCTTTTCAGCAAACCGACGGATGATTCTGGTGACAAAGGGGATGGTGGTTAGCTTATTACTGTAATATATCTTTACCTTTTTTAACCCAGACAGTAAACGATGACATTCACTAACTACTCTTGATGTTTAGGTAAGACATTTATTGGTGGCACCTGTAACAATCTTACATCATTTGAGTTTTAAGTTAACAAGACAGCAACAACAGTGGCAGCCTCCAAGGGCCTCAACAACAAAACTCACCTTCTACTATTTTGAAGTAACTCACCATGTTATTTTTATGTAAATAAACCGGAATGTTTAGCTAGATTAGTTAGATAACATAACTCTGAGTCAGTTCCACTGTATCGATAATAAAACCTTTACAGTAGCTTAACTATTAATTTCTTTTTGATTCTATCCAAGTTTAATTTTGATCTCACCTTTAGTATTTTAAATAATTATAATAACAGTAATATGGATGGTTTCCTTGCAAATCAACCCCATTAAAAGCTTCATCAGCATCCTTTTTACACAATCATGTTGTCTGAAACAGGGAAGGGTTGCATGCCATGTTTATATGTAAATGCCCAACTGAATGTTTTTAAAACTTAAACTCACTGGTGAGTACTTGGGATCCTCATGGCTCCCAGGTCAGCATACCAGCCCTCTTCTTCATTCCTGTAGGTCTCCACCCGTCCTCCAACACGACCACTAGACTCTATTATGGTTACCTTGTCAGAACAGAAAAATACAAACAGATAAATACACAATAAGGCCATTATGTAATGTCTCAAAGGTAGTAGGTTTGGCATTGCTACAACTGGGCAGCCTAAAGCCCTCTTTGGTGGAAGTTAAAGCTTACAAACTCATGCTATGTAAGTTGAGAAAGTGGTACCCCAGATCTCATTCAGATCAGTGTCCAACATAACCTCATAACCTGTCTTAGGCAGAGGAGTAGTTCAACTCTGTGTCTCCATAGATGATGGGAGACGTAACAGCAGAATAAGACAGTGCTGCCTCAAACACTCCCATCCTGCCAAGGTCATGGAGGAAGTAAACATATATCACATTCTGTCTGTGCTGAGGTATTTGGGTTAAGCATCTGTGCGGCACCCTCAATATCTCCGTTGACATTGAAGGTTTAGCTAAACTTAATGGCTCCAGCATTAGTTTAAATATACCTTCAGGTAGACAGGAACTTCAGAGAGTTGGGACGGCACGACATGACATCCTGGTTAACCTGTACGGCCTGCCTAATTTTCTCCTCAACAGAGATTCCATTAAATGCTTCTGTGTAAGTCATTAAAGTCTACCTACCTTTATGTATGTGAATATCAATTGTGCTTCTCCTGTGTTAATGTTTAATATGTTTGTTTGTTATGTATGCACTTATCACCAAGGCAAATTCCACGTAGGCTAACTACTGTGGCAATAAATTCCTTTCTGATTCTGACTTTTTCCCTTTTTTTTGGCAGGACTAGAAGGAAGATTAGATTCCGAGAAAAACCCACACACAGTACATACACTTAAAACCTAGCATCATTAATTATAGAATTTCAATAATATATTTTCAAAATGACTCCATGAACTTTCTTTATGTAACATTAAGTTGACAGTGGAGCTGCTCAGTGGCCAGCAGATCAGACTGTGGTTGTACTGGGCAGCTTCCAGGTATGAATGTGGAACTGTGTGAATGTGATCAGGGCGTTCCTGCAAAAGAGAGGCTGCCTCTCAGTGAACCTCCCCTGAATAAATAAAGGTTAAAAAAATAAATAAATAAATAAATAAAAAAAAATTACTGCTTTC
>NC_050189.1:12183819-12186319 GCF_008315115.2 Sander lucioperca
TTAAGCAGGCGTGTAATCATACAAGTTGATCCAACGATCCGGCGGAGACTGGAAAGTTGGCCAGGCTTATAAAGGAAGTAGATGGTAGATCAGGAGCAGGTGTGCAGAGTGGTGTGATGAACCTCAGGTGTGTATGCTGGAGCTCAGTGCCACGCCCACCGGTGGCCTACAGAGCATGAGAGGGAGAGCACAACACAGAGACAGACAACAAAACAAAACACACCAAGCATACAGCAGCACACCAAAAGGGGAAAAGAACACAAAAACTACATACACACACATACTATGAAGAGGGCCAGGGTCACGGTCAGCGGACCGTGACAGTACCCCCTCCCCGACGAGCGCCCCCAGGCGGTCCACCAG
The DNA here is from genome assembly GCF_008315115.2 of Sander lucioperca. NCBI lineage: Eukaryota > Metazoa > Chordata > Actinopteri > Perciformes > Percidae > Sander > Sander lucioperca. The sequence goes on from NC_050189.1 coordinate 12,184,183, forward strand.
GCTTGTCAGGATGCGAGCGGTGGAAGGCCCGGATGAGAGCGGCATCCAAAATCCGCTGTCTGGGTATCCAGCTCCTCTCCTCAGGCCCATAGCCCTCCCAGTCGATGAGGTACTGCAGGCCACGGCCCCTGCGACGGGAGTCCAAAATCCGGCGCACAGTGAACGCCGGCCGGCCATCAATGAGCCGGGGGGGTGGAGGGGCTGGGGGAGGAGGGAGCAGCGGGCTGATAAGAACAGGTTTGAGCAGGGAAACATGAAAGGTAGGGTGGACTCTGAGAGTGCGGGGCAGCCGGAGACGGACGGTCACAGGAGAGATAACCTTCTCGACGACAAAGGGGCCAATGTACTTGGGTGACAGTTTCTTAGAAACAGCTTTCAATGGGAGGTCTTTAGTTGAGAGCCATACCTTGTCTCCAACAGAATAGGTGGGGGCAGGGGTGCGTCGACGGTTGGCGTGGCGCTGATTCTGGGCAGAGGTTCTCAGCAAAGTGGCTCGGGCTCGATGCCAGGTTTGATGGCATCTCCGGATGTAAGCCTGGACCGAGGGAACCGCCAACTCTCTTTCCTGAGTGGGAAACAGTGGGGGTTGAAAACCATAAACACATTGAAATGGAGACAGACCTGTGGCTGAAGTGGGCAGAGTGTTGTGGGCGTACTCCACCCATGGGAGCTGGGAAGTCCAGGACGAAGGGTTAGAGGATGCCAAACAGCGTAGGGTGGCCTCTAGTTTCTGGTTTGCTCTTTCTGCCTGTCCGTTGGATTGGGGATGGTACCCCGAGGTCAGGCTGACATTGGCTCCGATGGCCCGGCAAAATGACTTCCAAACAGCCGAGGTAAATTGTGAACCTCTGTCGGAGACTATGTCCAAAGGCAGGCCGTGGACCGTGAAAACCACAGAAATTAAGAGCTCGGCCGTTTCCTTGGCTGTGGGCAGTTTAGGCAAAGGCAGGTAACGAGCAAACTTGCTGAAACGGTCCACCACAGTGAGCACAACAGTCATACCTTTTGATGGTGGCAGTCCAGAAACAAAATCCAGAGACAGGTGAGACCATGGGCGACGCGGTATGGGCAGGGGCTGCAGGAAACCAGGAGGAGGTCGGTTGGAGCACTTATTCTGAGCACATACGGGACAGGCAGCAACGAAGGTCTGAACATCGGTCCTCATGTCTGGCCACCAGAACCGCCTGCGCAGGAACGCCAGAGAGCGGGCCACTCCAGGATGGCACGAGAGTCTGGAGGAGTGGCCCCACTGCAACACAGAGGGTCGGACAGAAAGGGGTACAAACAGAAGGCCCGGGGGGCCATTACCTGGGTCAGGCTGGTGCTGCAGAGCCGTCCTCACCTTGCTCTCAATTTCCCAGGTGGCCGCCCCGATGATGCAGGACCTGGGGACAATGGTGTCTGGCTCCGCAGTGGTCTCTTCTCTCTCAAACAGCCGAGATAAAGCGTCTGGCTTCACATTCCTAGATCCCGGCCTGTAGGTCAGGGCAAACTGGAATCGACCGAAGAACAGGGCCCACCTGGCTTGACGAGGGTTAAGGCGCTTCGCTGAGCGGATGTACTCCAGGTTCTTATGATCGGTCCAAATAGCGAATGGCTGATCTGCGCCCTCCAGCCAGTGCCGCCACTCCTCGAGAGCCAGTTTGACCGCCAGCAGTTCGCGGTTCCCGACATCGTAATTCCTCTCTGTGGGGGATAAACGATGGGACAAAAAAGCACAGGGATGAAGTTTATTATCCTTGGGGGACCGCTGAGACAGGACCGCTCCGATTCCTACGTCCGAGGCGTCGACTTCGACCACGAACTGTCGAGATGGGTCAGGCTGAGTGAGAATTGGGGCCGAGGTGAACCTTTTCTTCAGCTCCGAAAAGGCTCCTTCCGTCTCGGGGGTCCAGAGATACGGTCTAGCAGGGGAGGTAAGTGCAGTTAATGGGGCAGCAATGCGGCTATAATTTCTAATGAAGCGTCTATAGAAATTGGCAAACCCCAAAAATCTCTGAAGCTGCTTCCTACTCTCTGGCTTGGGCCAATCCAAGACCGCTCTCACCTTCTCAGGGTCCATCCTCACCTGACCCCTGGAGATGATGTGGCCCAGAAACGTGACGGTGGAGGCGTGGAACTCACACTTCTCGGCCTT